>NW_026117238.1:0-24448 GCF_001640805.2 Lates calcarifer | reverse complement strand
AAAGAGGAAGTTTTGAGCAAAGAAGTGAGTGTAAAGAGGTATAAGAAAAGAGGAGTTTTCCATTCGTAATCATTCAGGAGTAATGTCACCAGATGGAGAGTCTTTCCAAAACAGCATAGATCTAATGTTGGCAGCCCAATAGTAAAACTGGAAGTTAGGGAGGGCTAATTCTCCATATTTACGATGCTGTTGTAAGATCCTTTTCCGTATTCGGGGGTTTTTCTTGTTCCATATAAATCCGGACACCAAATTGTCCACCGACATGAAAAAGGATTTAGATAGGTGTAGGGGAATACACTGAAATATGTACAGGAATTTGGGCAGGACATTCATTTTAATTATGTTAATTCTGCCTCCTAATGACAGGGGGAGCAAACTCCAACGTTCCATGTCTTGCTTAAGTTGAGTCAATAGTGGTGAAAAATTAGCTTTGAATATGTCTTCGATGGCATGTGTTATCCAATTCCTAAGTAAAAATTTTTGTGGACTGACTTTGAGCGGGAATAAACCAAAGTAAATTTGCTTGGCTGCTATTTCACCGGCATAATTTCACACTTCTGTAGATTAATTTTGTATCCTGATATTTTACCAAATTCTTCAAGCAGGTTAAGAGTAATTGGTAGACTAGTTAAAGGATGAGATAAATATAAAAGCATATCATCAGCATATAAGGACACCTTATTATCTGAGTCATATCTCCATATTCCCTTTATGTTGATTTCACCACGTAACGCTAAAGCCAGTGGCTCAATCGCAATAGCGAACAGGAGTGGCGATAGAGGACAACTCTGTCGGGTGCCACGATGAAGAGGGAAGTAAGAGGAGAGGTTATTGTTTGTTCCGACAGCTGCAAGTGGAGAGGAGTACAGAACTTTAATCCAGGAGATGAATTTTTCACCAAAGCCAAATTGTTTGAGGGTATAAAAGAGATAATCCCACTCCACCCGATCAAATGCTTTCTCAGCGTCAAGTGATAGCAATATTTCTGGAATGTCGGGCGGGGTGGGACCATAAAGAATATTAAAAAAGGAGTGACAACCTTTAATAAAGCCAGTTTGATCGTCGGCTATAATTGAGGGCAAGACCGCCTCTAATCGGCAGGCCAGCATTTTGGAAAGAATTTTACTGTCTACATTTAAGAGTGAAATGGGACGGTATGAGCCACAATCTAGAAGATTTTTATCTTTTTTAGGAATAAGAGAGATGATCGCTTGTTGCATAGTTAGAGGAAGAGAACCAGTGGCCTGTGACTCCTCAAATACAGAGAGAAGGATAGGAGACAGCTGGTCTGCAAATTTTTTAAAGAATTCGCTCGGAACCCATCAGGTCCTGGGGATTTTCCAGCCTGCATGAGCTTAATTGCATTCATAAGTTCCTGTACAGAAAATGGTTCATCTAGCTTGAATGCAGTTTTGTTATCGATTGTGGGGACATTTATTTTCCTAAAAAATTAATCGAATAGAGCATGGTCGCCAAGAGAATCACTATTATACAGCTTCGAGTAAAATCTATGAAAACATAAATTAATCTCAGAATGATCTACATGCTTGGTGCCTGATTCATCGTCTATCTCAGCTATAATTATTAATAAAAAATATCCACAGTTTTCTGGCGGAGCTGATGTGCAAGAATCTTCCCTGTCTTTTCACCACATTCGTATGTTTTACTCTGTGATTTATTTATTAGGTTTTCAATGTGTCTTTTGATAGCAGATTAAACTCTGAAGAGTTAATCGCAGTTTGATTAAGTCATCGGATGGAGTGACAGCTAGTACAGTATCTAATTTGAGAATATCATTTGTTAGCTGTTCAAGTTTCATATTGTGACGTTTTCTTTGTTGTGCGCTATATGACATTATTTGACCCCTCAGGTACGCTTTCATAGATTCCCATACTGTTAAGGGAGACATTCCTGGGGTCTGGTTATGTTCCAGAAAGAAAGTTATTTCAGAAGAGATAAATTTAATGAAGTCTTCATCTGAAAGTAGTAGAGTATTAAGACGCCAGGGGTGATAGTTGGCATGGGAGATTGGTATACATAGAGTCAGGGGAGCGTGATCTGAATAATTATGGCTTGGTACTCACACTTTCTTATTAGTGAAAGAAGGCTTTTATCCAAGAAGAAATAGTCTATGTGCGAGTATGTTCTGTGGACCGGAGAGAAAAAAGGAATAGCTTCTAGTCGTCGGTTTTGAAAGCGCCATGCGTCAGCTATACCATTTGTATCAAGAAAGAGCTGCAGTTGAGACGCTGCACTGGATTTGGATGCAGTCCTAGGGAGCTACGGTCCAGAGTAGGTGATAATGTGCAGTTCATATCTCCACCGAGGATAAGATAATGTGTATCCATGTTGGGGATACGAGTAAAGAAATTTATAAAAAAAGTACTGTCATCCCAATGCGGTGCATATACATTGGCTAGGATGACTGGTGTATTATACAGTCTGCCCACTACAATTATGTAACGCCCTGAGGAGTCTGTTTCAACCTTTGACATAACAAATGGGATGTTCTTATTAACAAGGATGGCCACACCTCTAGATTTGGAATGAAAATTAGAATGATATGATTGTCCGATCCATCCTCCCTGAGTCGGAAATGGTCAAAGGTTCAAAGATGCGTCTCCTGGAGAAAGACAATTCCCGCCTTTAATTTTCTCAAATGAGTCAATACTTTCTTTCGTTTAGTGGGGTGGTTCAGGGATTTTACATTCCAGCTTACAAAAGTTACGTCACAATTAGCTGATTTGTTTGAAAAGTTTGTGTTAGTCGTAGCCATATTCAAAACAGAGAAAGATTAGCGGTGCATTAAGTCTGCCTGCATGTGTACTTTCAAGAATATTGAAAGGACCTTTAAAAAATAAATAAGCATGGCAATAAACCAAGGGAGAAAGAAAAAAAAGGGAAAGAGAAAAAAAAACTTGATTGTAAACCCAGGTACAGCAAGTTCCCAACCCTCACCTAAAAGAACAAGGTGATTCCAAACCCCTCGCAACCGTATCTACACATTTAAGTGCTTATGTGAGAATATACTAGCTCTAAAAGAACAAGCTCTGCTGTAAAACATAGTTTCGCCTGAGGCACCTTAGAAAGTAAAGGACAAAAAAATTATTTCTTTTGTCTAAGTGCTGAGTATAGGCAGAAACAAAAATGAAACTGATAAAGACACACGACTGTATTCTGACCAGTCAGATAATTATATCTGTTGTAAATACAATAAGAGAGTGGACAACAGCATAGTTTTGATACTTTAGGTGCTCTCTACTTCATCTGGTACAAACTGGAGCCATTTGGCTCTTTAGAGTGTATCAGTCAAGGTGATGTGCTTGCGTGACAAAACAGACAGCACCAACCTTATCCAGATGTAGAATTTGGCTATTCTCACTCATTTCAGATTATGGTCAGTCTTTTGAAGAGTCCGGCAGGATTCTGGTTTTCACATAGGCCGTGGCTTCTCCCACGTTTTGAAACTGCTTCTCAGTTCCGTTATACGTGATCCGAAGTCGAGCTGGGTAGAGAAGGCCGTATTTAACACCATCTCATCCACGAAGTAGTCGTCTCACCTCGCTGAAGGCGGATCTGGCCTGCACAACGCTCGGGGGATAGTCCGGGAAAATGGAGATGTCAGTCCCTTTGAACCGGAGCGGCCCGGACTCCCTAGCGCGGCGAAGAATGTCAGCACAATCTTGATAATAATGGACTTTTGCCACGGTGACACGGGGTTTGCCGCCATGGCTTCTCGGCTGTAGACCCCTGTGAGACCGGTCGATCAGGACTTCTTTGTCCATTTTCAGCACTTCTCTTAGTAATTTGGAGACAGCCGTCGGTGTGCTTGAGCCTGGGGTCTCTGGAACATTTAGGATTCGGATGTTGGAGCCTCTCATTCTTCCTTCCATATCAAGACATTTCTCCTGCAGGTTACCGACTTCTGTCTCGAGTTTCCCCACTTTTGTTAGCAATGAAGTCACGTCGTCTGAGCATGACGAGAGCCCCTGCTCCATGTGTGCCACTGTTGTTTTCATTGTCTCCACATCGGAGCGAATCGCTGCAGTGTTGTTTACTAGCTCCGTTTTTACTGCCTGTAGCTCGGATTTAATGTTTTCAAATCTTCGGCCAATGCGGTCTTGAGTTCCGACCTGAGCAGCATAACTATGTCCGTTTTCGATGCCGTGAGAATTTCTGCTTCAGGTCCGCGACGTCCATTTGGTCTTCAGGTTCAGGTGTGTTACACCTGGGTGGCGAATTACTTGAGCTTGAGGCTTTGGGCCCAGTTGCGATGGCTCCTCCGGTGAACTCAAATTTTCGCAAATTGTAGGCCATTTGCGCTACAGCATCACAGTAAAAATAAGCTATACTAAAAAGGGATTAACTCAGAGCAATGTGTTGCAGTTTGCAGTTTGTGAAAGGCGCCTATAAAGAACTTTTAACCCGAAATTCAGCAGAGCATGTTGCTTGTGCTGCCTATTCCATCGCCGCCTGCTCGCTAGCGCCCCCTTTTCTGGTAAATTTTAAATATAACTCAAGAGAGCAGTTGTAGCTCTGTTCGAGGTTTTGTTAAACATTTGTTTATATAATGTTTGTTTGCCAGAACTATGGCTTGTAAAATATATTTGATCATTTTCCTTTTATTTTTGATGACATGTAATTCCTACACTCTCAAACTGCCTCATGTGGGAAGCCATGGTTTGGCTCTAAATACATTGAAAAGTGTTCCTAGCCTCTCTAAACGTGATCTCACACATGATCTCAGTATGGCACAGCTATTTCAAGTTGGCACTATATGTGTTTTGATTTCTATAAATGCTTTAGATTTGGGAAAAAAATTGGAAAAACTCAACAAATGCTGATAAATATGTTCATCAAGTTCACTAAAAGCAAATATGCACAGTACAGTGTGAGTGGACTGTAAGTTAATTTACTATGAAAAGGTGATCAATGCTCAATTCAGTTTTTTCATGTTGTTATTCATACAAGAAATATATAGAACATTTTAAATGCAATATATTATTGATATATGACGTGCCTTAATGTTATAAGATGATGAATGTAGTACTAAACGATTAATGTCTGGGACACTACAGAAAGCTGTTTGAGCGTTTATTTGATATCCCTGGTATCAGCATCAGTATTTTCCACTAGTTAGGTGTTACTAGTTACAAAGGAGCACATACCAGTCCTGCTGCTGGGCTGTTGCCGTTATACAGCCCTGTCCAGCTCTCCTTGTTAACGGCTCATCTCCTGGTATCTCCTCCACACTCTTGAGACTGTGCTGGGAGACACAGCAAACCTCCTTGCAACAGCTTTCAATTGCAACCAGAGCAGGTGGAACTGACTCACAATTGTTTCAGCTTTCTAAGTGGAGAGGTTGATACACAGAAATTTAACTGACTTGGTGTTATACTGTGATCATTAAGTGTTCCTTTCATTTTTGTGATCAGTGTAGTTTGGCCCAGGATTTTGGTGCTACTAGTGCAGTGCTCAGTGTCAAGAGTAAGACTTCTGATGGAAATACTTCAACAAAAGTGCCAGTTTCTGCAAAAGAGTGACTAGTACGAGTTTTTGTCCAACTAGTAAGACAAAATGGTGAACTAGTGCAACCAAATGCACAACTAGTCCCAACAAAGACCTAATTATTGAGGAAACTGACCTCTGATATCAGGGATATGGAATAAATGCTCAAACGGCTTTCCATAGGGCACTGTATAACACAACTTCTTGTTGCCGGTGACTGGAATTATTTTGTTTAAATTGCTCATAAGATCTTCATGTTCAGAAGATGACATGAAATAACTTTTTTTCTTTTGTTGTTAGGTCCTGGAAACAATAACTGTGAGGCCAACACAGGTGGTGCCTTTATGAAATCTTAACTCCTGATGTAGACTCTTCACTAGAATAACCGCACACCTCTGAATATATGCAGTCTAGCACATTATCTCTAACTATGAGTTCAGTGCTAAAACACAGGATTGAATTAACACCCCATGACAGTTTCAATATTGGAACAGACTCTACGGGAAAAAAACAGTTGAATACATTTCATTAGTTTGTTTAAACTCTTGTAAAGTTGATACCTATGTACTGATGCAGTACTATATCTTCCTTTTATACACTGCACAGGGATGAGGTGTCACTTTTGTTTTCTTGTTTTTCAGACGCTGGTGCTGACTCATCCCCTGAAAACAGAACTGACCCCTGCAGTGAATAGGGGCACTCAGGTACAGATAAAGAAGGCAAAACTGATGAAGACAGTGAAAGAAGTGGCTAAGTTCTTTAAAACTGGTCAAAAAAGCATGTACTTCTAAGCTAGCATTAGGTTCCTCCTGACTGTGAGTGAAAGTCATGCAGTGGGTTGACAACATTCATTTCTTTCATATCCCTTGATATTCTGATAGCAGGAGTTGTGCACTGTATCTCCCAGTGCCAACTGTATACATACAGGCACAAACAGTAAAAATAGGTGTTCTTGAACTGTTTCATTGTTCTTAAAACAAAACTGAACTGACATTTTAAATATTTAAACAGAACTCCACATTCACTGTAGTGATGGTGGGTTTGGCTGAATACTTAGACATGGTAAGGGCTAGTATGACCTATAAAAGTGACATCAGTGCATACCTGTGGTGTAAACTGTCAAAGATCAATAATTTGAGCCCTCTTTACAGATGCACTTACATGTTTTCACTGTGTCTTCCTTTTATACATTGTACAGGATGAGGGGTCACATTTTGATTGCTCTTGCTTTTCAGATGGAGGTTGTGACCTCTCAGCCTGCAAAAACAGACCTGACCCCTGTACTAAGGATGGCAATCGACATACAGACAGTGAGCTAAATAGCATTTTATGAAATTTACAAAACTCCTGCTTTTGGCAAAGGACTCTGCTGGTTGTTTTTCATGCTTTAACCCATCAGGTTAAATGATAAGTAAATAAGCAGACAAAAGATAAATAGAATACTACTTACCATTTTATCTGTGAATTACAATACAAAACACTATCTCAACCTTCTGTTTGTTGTATAGTTTTGTCACACAGTTTATGTCAGTTAAATTACTGTCCTAATGTATTTCTAATATTTGTCTCTTACTGTTGTAGATCAGAGTCCAGAAACAGTAGTTCCTTAAAACTACATTAAAGTGCTGTAGCTGCTGCCTGTACACTAAAATCTGTTCATTTAAAGTTATTCAATCTACATTGCTCTTTCTGTTATTTTTAGAGCCACGCTGAGTAAGGGTGCAGAGATCATGGAATAAAGCAGAGAGGAGAGCAGTGCACATAAGAAAAGAGAAGTGCATAAGAAAAGAGAAGGTTTTGAGTGAAAGAACCTGGTGCAAGTAAAGAGCTTTGTGAAAAACACATTTATTGCTTTGAAGCACGAATCTGCTTTAGCTCAAATTTGGAAGATCTACATTGTACAATGTACAGTAGACTATACTGACAGAGTGGGTGACATATTTCACATAGATCAGAATTACTTATATGCACAAGTCAAGGCTTGGCAGACTGCCAGGAGTCTCTCAGGGAGCCCTGTTGGAAGCTTTAAGCTCAATGAGCAATATTCCAAAAAAACAAAAACAAAAGGACAGCATCAGATCAACACAAAGCATTTTTATTCATCTGCACTTATCACAGACTTCATACTAATGTCACACCAAAAGTGATACAGACATGTACATGCCCACCACTTCACTGACTTAACAATTGTTCTTTCTCTCTCTCTCTTCTCTCTCTCTGTCTCTCTCCAGGTTGTTGTGTCTCTGGAGCTATGGAGTCTCATGTGCAGCTGTGTGTCACCTGCTGCTCTGATCATTAGCCCCATCATTATGGATCTACTACTATTTGTATTATCTGAAGTGTTATTATACTGCCACTCTCGCTGCTCTCATGTCATTACTATATGACACGCTGATGAGACGATGTTAGTGGGCCTCATCCAGAATGATGACGACTGGGCCTATAGAGAGGAGGTGGAACAGCTGGAGTACTGATGCAGGAGCAACAACCTGATCCTAAACGTCAAAAAACAAAAGAAATCATTGTTGACTTAAGGAAGAACCAGCCTGGCCACTCACCACTGCTGATCAACAACACGGCAGTAAAGGTAGTGGGAAGCACAAAGTTCCTGGGGGTCCACATCACAGATACCCTAAACTGGACTGTAAACACTGGGTCCCTGGCAAAGCGTGTGCAGCAGTGTTTGCACTTTCTCTGGAGGATCACACTTTCCCCCTCCCATCCTCATCACTTTTTACAGAAGCACTGTAGAGAGCATTATGACCAACTGCATCTATGGCTGCAGACTGGAAGTGCCTACAGAGAGTGGTTAGGACAGCGGAGAAGATCACTGGGACTTCTCTTCCCCCATCGCGGAGATTAGACAGAAACACTGTCTGTCATGGGCTATCAACATCACCAGAGACTGCACACACCCCCACCATAGACTGTGCTCTGTGATGGCCTCTGGCAGGAGGTATCCGAGCCTTAAAAGCAGAACAGCCAGGTTCTGCAACAGCTTTATCCCACAGGCCATAAGACTGCTAAAGTCCCTATAGACAGTCTCTTAAATACTTACACACTTACACACCATACTGTCTGTTCTAGTACTGCAGGCATAATACACCAAGAAGGATCATAAAGTAGGACAGTCTTCTATTATATAAATTAGAAGACATCCAAGTCATCAGACTAACATATAACTTATAGCCCAGGTCCTACATTTAAAGTCCCTTTACTGTAAAAATATGTAGTACTCTACATTAACACAGAGTTGGTGGTTGGTGGGGTGCTTTGGCTCTGAAATAACCAACACTTCTTTCCAATTCACAACAGTTTTCCTGTATAGAATTTCAAGACATCCAAGTCATCAGGGTCACACAGTATACTACCAGGTCCTACATGGAGGTCTCTTTAATGTCAGAATTTGCATTGCACAATCTTATTCCACACCTGTACAAGTTCTACAAAACACAAAAGAGCACAAAAGAGTCAGCTCGGTTCTAATGACAACTTATTCAGTGACTCTTAGGTGCTGGACCAATAATCATATTAAAGTGGCTGAGATTTTACTTTCTCCTCTCCTTTCACTGGAGACAGCAGTTTTTCATTCTGAGCTTAGTGAGCGAGCAGATGCCGAGACAGGAGGACTTTCAGATGCGGGACTCACTGTGAGTCCACAGAAGGGACAAAGATCCCCCCTCGGCAGCTGACCGTTTCCATACATCCCGACTGTTAATGAACATTACAATTTGACTAATAATCGTATTAAAGTGGCTGAGATTTGACTTTCTCCTCTCCTTTCACTGCACTGTAAATTCTAACAAGTTGAGTTTACTTAAAAAAAAATAGCCTTGGCAAAAGTAAGTAAACAAACTTAATTGTGTGAAGTACTGTGAAATTATTACAATTAAGTAAGCTGTACTTTTTTTGAAGTTGTGAGCACTTAATGTATCTCAGTATAGTTAAATTTAAATCAAGTTGTTAAAACTCAAATACTTTGAGTCAAATTAACTTAATATTTTCTGCCAAAACAAGTGGGCATTACTTGAAATTTGTAATATGCTACACTTTGGGTATCTTAGTGTAATCCACTTCAATAAGATTGACAAGAACTCAATAAAGATAAGTCACATGAAATTAATATAATGTGTCAAAGTAAGTGAGTAGCACTTAATTTTAGATAAATTCACTTAACATACCTTAGTTTATCTAACTTAAAAAATAAGACTCACAAAATGGCATTATGAACACCAAAATTTATTTTGTCTGCATTTGTAAACAACAGAATGAGTGAGACTTAAGAGTGACAATGAATGTGTGTGAGGTGTGCTGATTGGTCTGGGTGTAAGCTAACAGAAGGCTCTCGATTCACACTCGACACTTTCCTAAATGTCTCACAGCAACAAACAGACCTGGCAACATTTAGTCTGTAAAAGTTTAAAACCTGAATAAAACCTCGACTGAACTTGTACATATATCTTTCAAGCAGCAGCAAATCAGCGCTTAGCAATTTAACAACTCTGACATATATTCAACCTGTGTTGCAGATGTACGCTACATTTTAATATCATTTTAACATACTTAACATAACATACTTTATGTTCATTTTCAACAGTTTTTACTCACTGGACATTACTTAACACCTGCACTGATGGCGGGATCATGTGACCTACATAAGGATGTCTTCTGCTGCATTTGCTTTCTAATCGCAAATGTGAAAAACAGTGAACAAATACAAAAAGCATACATCTCAGTACATACTTTTACTTTTGGTCTTTAACTTTTTTCTTTTTGTTTTTACTGTTGGTCCCTCAAGTACAGGCGGTACTCCCTTTCTGGAATTATGAGGGAGCAGTAACTGTGCACTCATAATACTGAACCAAATGGGTATGAAACAAAATAAGACAGATCCCAAAAACAAACAAAAACCCCCACTGCTATTCTTGACAGTCACTGAAAGGATTCCTATTTTTTGTGAGAGGGGTCATTCTCACTGTGTTCTGTACTTCTGTACCTATTTTCTTAATTATTGAGAATACAATATGGAGACCTCTGCAGCTCCACAAGTAAAAGTATAATTTTTGGTTTAATTGTTAAGGCAATCATCATCATGCTCACTCTCATTCACAAACCACAAAACAGCCAACCAGTATGGCTATCACCAGCCGCAACATCTAGCCTGAAAAAGCATTTTTTTAATGTTTGCAGTTTTGGGCTGAACTTTTGTTGTCAAAGGTTCAACAATATCTTCTGGATGAACTCAAATGTGTTCTTCATACCTTTGGGGTAATCCAGATGGAGTGCGTATATTAAGCCAAACAGAAGACAAAGTGCTTGAGAGGTTGTGGGAATCTCATCCATGACGATGTTTCCTTCAAGGATGATGGCAATGCTGTTAATCGATGGTGGTGTGTCCTCAGTCATGATCTTCTCATCTTTGTATGGAAATTCCCCATCTTGAACTTAATGCTATTCTTCCAACTGCAATATCCAGTGGGTGATCCAGCTTCTTTCAAACAAGGATGTTTTGCAATCAGTGCAGAGGCCACTTCTCGACAGTGTTCCTCTGTGGGCTATGCCGTGTGCTTGTACATTGTCTCTGCAAGTCTCTCTAAGATCACATGTTTCATGTCCCGGGTAACATCCATCCAAGTTCCAGCTCTCATTTAGGCAAGGTCTCCCTGTCTCAGTAGGAAATTTACATCCACAGAGAATTCTGGAATATCAAATTCAGAAGGCCAAGGATCTGGCCTCATCAGCTGAGATTTTTCTTTACTTGTATACAGTATATCTGTATCAGATGTGCTTGGTGGGGACAGTGCTAGAAACCAAAGAGAAGGACTCAAGATTTATAATTTTCAGTTTCTGTGTCAGTTCTGACACATCTGTCAGGTTGCAGAGGGCATTGTTATACAGTGGGTTTTCAAACTGTAGATTAAAGTCATATGGTAGTGCCAGTTTAACTTTCAAGTGATCCAACAAAGCCTCAAGGTCACTTGGTTTTTGATCAAGACTGACTCTTCTAATGTCACAATCAGTGACGATGACTGATTGGCCACTTCTGTTACATCATTCTGCAAAGAAGAGAGGCATAAAGTCAGTGCAGCTAGCATAATATGTAATGTTTCAAAGAAACAAACAATGTACCTCTGACTCGGTACACTGGAGAAAAACCATCACTGAACTCAGTCAGTTGAGTTGCAACCAAGCCTGTGCTGCTTTGTGTCAATTCATAAGCACGAAGGTGCTCATGATACCATGCTATCATTGGTTTGCACAAGAAAACAGTGTCTGCATTAAGCACTAGCACTTGCTTAATCTGTCTCTGGAAGGCCTCCACATGAACCTACAGAAACCACCATATCTGAAGCGTGGTTCATTCCATCAATATTGACAGACAGAGCTGACAGGACTGTGTTTTGGAGACCACAATTTGGTGCAACATGTCTTGAATGTTCCCTGGGAGGGGGTTAAGAAATCATTATGCTCTTTACTCTGTTTGCTTTGAGTGCTGGTTTAAAAAAGGAAGCACAGTCCAAATGGTATGCCATCATCTTTTGATGTTGCCTCGCCAAAGTTAGGGGAACATTTTTGAAGTTCTGAGTTTCATGGATGACTTTTTTGAAGAACTTGTGTTTCCCTTCAAATCTCATCATCCACATGTCTATGAAAGGTCCAAAGACTTTTGTCAAGTAGGGATAGTGCTCAATAAAGTGATGCTTTGGACGGAGTCTGCAATCTGGAAAAACTTTCAGTAGTAACTCTCTGTGATCTGACACTTTAGACTCTAAATAGAACAAAGACTCATTTGTGAATCTCAGAGATACAACCAATTCAAGGACATGAGCACCTCCCATGTTTCATCTCCCTCAGGTACATGATGCCCAGTCATTAAAGGAAGCAATCTGATTAACACCAGTTTTCATGACCATTCCCTCCTGTTGTCTTCTTTGAGGTAAATGTCTTTGGAACTGGTTGGGCTTTGTCCGTTTTATCAGAAAAGAAGTACGGGAATTCTTTGATGGACTAATTTAGTGTCTCAAGAGAGATGTAAATTTAGAGGAGACGAGAAAAGGAAAGAAAAGAGGAAAATCAGAGTGGAGGAGAGGAGAGGAGGTGGAGGGCATTATAAAGTGTAAACCCTCTCATGTAAAATGTAAACATCCATTTATCTAATGTTATTATCAGTTTTTATGAAGTTCATTATTTGAAGTTTTTAACTACAACCTGTTTGTCTTCTGTTGTTTGTTTAGTGAGATAATGACAGAGGAGGTGGAGAAGAGAGGAGAGGAGGTGGAGGACATTACGAAGAATGAACACTCACATATAAAAGGTAGGAAGCTAATGTCTCTGAAAGCAGCTTAACTTCCCTGTAATAACTTGAGACTGGTCTGAAAAGTTGTTCTCTTCTTGTGTTTTCCTTTTCAGCCAAGAAAACTCTGACCTGCCACTTCACAAACTACAAGTGAAACATGTTTCTACAAAGATTTTTCTCATGTTCAAACTGTTCAAAAACAAGTGTTTGAAATACAAAGTGACAACAAAAAGTGTGTTTTGTGATTACATTTATAAAGACTTGTGATTTGATTGAGATTATTGTAATACTGATTATAGTGATTAATGATATTGATTTAGATTACTGTCAACAGTTTTTATTGGAACTACTTTCTTCTGAAGAAATAGTAATTTACCTGAGGTCATTTTACAGCCAGTTGTGTACAACAACGCAGTGTTATTGAGGTTTACATAAGTAAATGATTTGAGTATTTCATCCACATATTCACAATTTATTTACATTAATTACATGACCACAAAGAAGTGATTTAAGTGTATTACAAAGGTTAAATGAAGGTAGTTTTATTTGTTGAAGATACTGCATATAAACAATTATTCATAAAATAATTATTATAAAAAGCATCAGTTATTCTTTATTGAAATTGTTATTTATAGCAATTATAGCAATTTGATAAATGTTACAGAATCCATTTTCTCACTTTTCTAGCATTTAATATTCTTTATCACAAATCACACAACTAAAATACAATACTAGTAAACTGTTTATTTTGTCAACATTACAACAGTGTGAAATCATCCCTGAATATTGAGAGGCTCAAGTGAAATCTCAGCTGCCATCTCAGCACCCACTGATATAGAATTGTTTGCCTTTTTGACCAAGTATGACTGAATGCTCATTCAACTGTGTGCTATTCCATAAATATTTCAATCTGTACTCACCAACATGAACTTACCAGAAATGCTAAATTAACATGTTAACAAGTTAAGATTGCCATTGATATGTCAGTAAATACTGCAAAGATTCATTTGTGTCAATAGTGCCATATTCTTCCAGACAAATCCACTGCACCCAACACAGAGCTGGAATAGTGCTTTTCAACATCCTACATCCAACACAGTCTTTAGCAAAGTCAAAGCTGAGGAAGGCTGCTGCCCTCAGTCTGTGTGACCCAGGTGAGCTGTATGTGAGCAGAGGGTCCCATGGAGCTGACAGTGTCTTTGTAAATTGTTGTTTAACCCTTTAAAGCCTACATAGACAAAAAAACGCCTGGGCATAGATTTATAATTTTGCCAGCTCTGAGCTTAATCTTTCAGTCAGTATCAAGTGTTTTACATCAAATGATTCAGTGGAACCTACCCTTTTTTTCTGGTGCAGTGTTAAGTCACTATCATTCATTACCTCTGTGTGAGGATACCATATTTGACATATAAATTCAAAACGCCCAGTGAAAAAAACTTGTGTTTTGTTGAATAACTCCATAGTCAACCAATGAATTTTGTTTTTTTTTTTTTAGTGTGAAAGGTTGTAATTAGGTGTTTTGGAGTTCCATATGAAGTTTGGTGCAAATATACCTTTTCCTCAGCAAGTTACAGCTCAGTTACTTCTCCATTTACGACAGCAGGAAGCGCACTTTATCACTACAGGCCTAGTAACAGACCCCCAATATACTGAGCATCAGCAACTAACAGGAAAAAATCTACAATTAGTCAATAATTATCATATAATAACACAATAATAAAGTGTATTATTGTGACTGTGGATTTTTAGAAAGTGCTGTGTAACACAAAAATAGACAATCAATATAGGGAAGACTGCAGTGACTTTTTCAAAAAACAGAATTTTAATTCATTCAACACAACAACTTTTTTGATAAAAAATAAAATTATAAAACTTATCTTTAAATCTATGTACAAGGTAGAGCTAAAGTTGCCCTTACAATGTAACTATGAACAGAAATTTCTGAAAAAAAAAGAAAAAAAAAAGTTTTATGTCTTTAGCTTAGATGATGAGACTGCCCCATTTGCCCCACTACCCTCTGCAACCCTCACTGTATCATCTGGCCCACCTTCCACTCCAACAATAGCATCATCAACACCAACAGCATCATCATCAACAGCATCATCTGTATGTGTATGTCTGTGTGTGTGTGTTTGTCTGTCAAGCAGGCAAAGTCTGTAGGTCTGAAGGAGGAACAATGTTACTGTAGACCAGTAAACTATATACATAACTATTTACACATTTACAGTTATTTGCACACCACTATTTGGTGTTCTAAGGTTCTGCAGCATGCTCCACTACTCCAGGAGCCCTTTTGTAATGCCAATCTGCAAAGCAATTTCTGTGTGCCACCAGACACAATGCAACATCACAGTGACTGCATTTCCAGGCGGCACATTTGCCACAATTTGCGCAGCATCTGTGTCCTTTTGTGGCCATATCAGATGACCTTCCCTGTCCTATGGTGGTACCTGAAGCACCCCCAGATTCCTTGTCCACCACACTAGGGTTTAGGCAGACTGGCAAACACTCTTGTCCTCTTTTTGGGGTGGGCCAATCCTGTGAGACACCACACAGACCAGCAGCCAGCTCCATGAACTCCAGGTGAGACATGGGCTTCTTATTTGATTCAGAGCACTGCTCCTTGTATAGTATATAGCTGTTTGTGGCAGCTATATGTATAAAGTGCCAGAGCAGGGTTCTGTACCACTTCTTGGTCTTCCTGTACACCGAGTAATACTGGATGAGCTGGTCAGAGAGGTCAACACCCCCCATGTACTTGTTGTAGTCCATCACAGCATCAGGTACTGGGATGACCTTTCTCTCCCATCTCCTAGTCTCCTTGTCCTTGACACTTCTCACCACAGCTTGACCACTGAATGGTCTGTTGATGGTGGAGCACACTCTCTGGTGTCCATCCATTTTATGAACAACAGCTCCTGTTCCCTGATCCATTTGATGGAACCTCTGGCGCTTTTTTTGGTCAGGGCATTCACTGTGGTTCTTGGGGTGTCTCTTCGGGTGTCCCGGTAAGTGCCACATGCAACATAGCCCCGCTCATAAAGGTCTCTGAAGAGCTTAGGACTAGTGTAGAAATTGTCACAGTAGAGGTGATATCCTCTCCCCAGATGTGCCTCGTCCATGAGTGACATGACCATGTCATAAGAGAGTCCCTGTCCAGAAGTGACCCTACTCTTGCCTGTATAAATTGTGAAGTCAGTTGTGTAGCCATTGCTGGAGTCGGCCAGCACAAAAAGCTTCACCCCCCACTTTGTAGGCTTCTCCTTCATATACTGGTGCATGCCAATATTGGCTTTTGTGGCAACCATGCGCTCGTCGATCGCAACTTGTTTCCTGGATTACCACAGAGCTTTGCACGTAGCCCTGATGGTGCAGTAGAGGTGCTTGAGACGGTGCAGTGGGACTTCCCTTTTTCTGATCATTGATGACATCTTTGTCCGGGTCACTCGTGCACATTTCTTGCAATGGCCAAGAACCTGTTTCTGGTCATTACAGTGCGGGGAAAGGAAACACTGAAAACAGAACGCTGCCTCCAGTAATCCACAAGCCTGGGAAGTTTGAGGATGGCGGTGAGGTTTGTCTTGTCTCGGGATTTTGGTCTTGTCATTTCCTGTTTTATTTTGAAGGATTTACTCTCCTCTCGTTTCAGAGCACTTGCCCTTCCTCATGTGTCGCCTGTGTGTCCCGATTACTCATTGTTTCCACCTGTTTCCCATTATCTCTGCGTGTCTTCGTCCGTTCACCCGACTTACCGCCAGCCTTGAATCCACAGCCACAGTGTTGCCTCCAGTAAGCCATTGTTTCTCTGTAAGAGTGATTTTTTGTTTGTAATTTTGATATCTCAGTTTCTTGCCTTAGCCTTAGAGTACTTTCATAGTTGTTTGTTTTCCTCCCTTTGGAGCGATTTTGTTTAACTCGTTTTATGTTCATCGCATGTTAGGTCCTCCGTTTTTTAGGAGAGAGTTTTATTTAGAGCTTTTCTGGTTTTCCTCCTGTTGGAGCGTTTTTTGTTAAATCCTTTCATAGCCTTTTGTTTGCCTTCTCTGTGAGTGATTTTTGATTTGTTCTAACTTTATTAGCCACCGTTCATTTGTTTTTTTCCTCCTTATTTGAGAGTTACTTTTTGTTTTTTCCGCCCTAGGAAAATTTTATAGCCTCTGTTTCTTTGTCACTCAAGTGAGAGAACTTTGGTTAATAAAGTCTGTTTTATTTACGTCATCTCTGCGTCTGAGTCCTGCCTTTAGTCCCGGCCTGACAAGCTAAAGGCAAAAAATAGATAACATTTTCATCATTACTTATATCAGCATTTACATTAATTTTCAATTGAGTATTTTTACTTAGCAGTATAAAGACAATAACACACCCAGAACACTTTGCCTCTCTTTTGCATGCACTGCTCACAGTATTATTTAGACATAATTGGACTAAACCAGACAGGGAGAGATACATGCAGACTGAGGGAGAGGGAGAGAGACAGACCAAGATAGATAGATAGACCTGCACATCTGCTAGCTTTACTGATGCTAGTTCATTAGGGTCTGGCTACTTTCCCTCTCTATTTTGAACACGCCCGCGAATTGATAATCAATAGTAATTTTCCACAAAATTTTAATAAAATAGCATAATCCCACACAAGAATGATTAACAAAATTGTGTTTTTCATTGTACAATGAGACAAATGAATAGGTACAACATAGCCTGTCATTACCACATTACTTACTTTTCATCTTCAAACGGATCAATGCCCTCCTCATAGTCCTTGTCCGTGTGCCAGCTGTCAGGGTCTGAGTCGCTGTCATGTCCAGTGTCCTCGTCTTCATCAAATAAATTTATTTAAAACCTGTTTTACGTTAAATCTTTTCATTTTACAATTTTGTCTCTCCTACAGCTGCTGCGCGCTCCTGTCAAGTGACGAACTGCATGAAATTCCCGCTGCAGTGAGCCGGCAAGCGTCTGTTGACGTATGATGCAATTATAAGCACTATAAAGTGGCATTGATTGTCGCAAAGGCACCATTCAGGTTGCATCGGAAAGTAAGAAAAATTTAAAGTTTGTCTCTATCATAAACGGTAATTTAATGTTTTGTAGAATGAGTGCGCGTATCGCCACCGCTACGCTCGCGTTCTAAGGGTTAAGTCATCTACAAGATGTAGAAGTGATTTGGGGTGTACCAGCAGCAGTATTTGCCACGGCAATAGCTTTTAAGACAGTAACTTCAAACACTTCAAAAGTATAGTGCAGTGTTGGGGGGGTACGCAAGACCCCCCCCCAAGATCCAGTGTTGGGGGATCACCAGTGTTACCCCGGTACAGGAGGTCTGGACCAGCTCTCCGTTTAAAGGGTCCGAGCTCACAGCTGTAGTGTTTTCACCCAACTTACAGTTTCTGCGGCTTATTATAAGCTGGTAGCGAGGAGATTCGCCTAGCTACTAACTGCCTACTTCCAGATGCCTACCCTGCTACCATTTGTGTCACACCCAACCGAGTAGCCCTACAGGTCGGATATAATCACCAGTCACACCTCTTAACGACAGCTCTCCTCTTAAAGATCTTTGCACTTGGTATGGTGCTAGGAAATTATTTAGTGCCTTGTAAGCTCCAAGGGTCTGTTAATTTGAGAGGCTGAAATAACCTTTAAGAACCTTATGATGTTTTACACACTCTGACCTAGTATTTTACCTTTACTGAGAAACACAAAACAACTGTCCACAAATCATCCTTTGTGGACAGTTACAGGTTACAGGTTATGAATTTTATTGAATATAATTTTAGCAAGGGCAAAGCATACAGCAAAATCATATATAAAAAGTAAAATATTATAATCAATCTCACAATAAAAATTAGAATAGTTCTGAAATGAGTAACTCACTGATTCCCGTATTAAATGCTGAAGCTGGTCACTAGGATGGGTGAATAATTTGATGAGAGAGATGGAGAGGTTGGCAGCCTGGCCTTAGCTGACCGATCCTCTTTTCAGGCTGGACCCGTGAGGGGTGAGCCTCCTGACTCCGTACAAAGTCCCGGAGGACCCTGCCCAATTCACAGTTCCTCTCTTTAGGCCCGATGAACTAAGAAATCTCGGGAGAACAAATCTTTTACTGCAGTGGCTGAAAATGATAATAATCCTTTGTGAAACTCCTCTTGCCTTTAATCTTCTTAGTAGCAAATAGTCTCTGAGATTCCTTCATTTTAAGTAAAGAAAAGTTCACAGAATCCAGCTCTCTTGATGATGGCTGAGGAGGGGTCTTCTTTAGGTGATGATCCACTGATGGTCAATGAAGAGTCCGAATAAGTTGTCTGGTACATCCCCTTTTATCTAGTTTTGGCCAGCTCTCCAACCCTCCCTCTCTGACTTCCTTTACCAAACTATTTTCGACAATGCTAGCTCCGGCAATGCTGTCGCAATCCCTCCGGTCCGGCACTGTCCATTATGTTGCAATCCTTCTTGGCTTCAAATCTTTACCAATAGTGACTGCACCCATACTACATACCGCTTCTTTCAATCATCCTTGCTCTTAGTTACTATTAATACAATTAATCATCACTTTCAGTGTTTCAGTCCACAGACTGTAGCCCCCAAATGAATGTTGCTTGAATGTTGCTCTCAGCCATAAATTGTGTGCCTTTGCAACTTTATAGTGCTAGGAAACCCTATGGCTTTGTAACCCAAGATTTTTGTGAGTATACATAATTTGAATCAATTTAGTTTGTTCTTGGAAGTGATATAAGAATTTGTTTGCAACATGATAACATTAAAATTTTAAAAGGCGTCATTAAAAATGCTTTTAAATAAAATCATGCTTTACCAGGAAATCTTCAAAAAGTTCCTCAACTTGCTTGATAACAGCATCACGTCTCATCTCAATTTGGTTCTGTGAACAGATTAATATTGTGTCAATGCCAAAATATTATTTAGACACAATGATGTGTAAAGTGAGAGCACAGGAACATATGAGGAGCAAGGAGCTGTGATCTGAGTGTACGGAGCAAGCGGAATCGTTTGCCATCAGTTGAACATTGAATTGTCTTTATCCAAGCACATTCACGTCTAAAGACAGGGTCAAAATTAATGATGATAATGAGTACAAGCAAGGTAGTGACCGGCCTTGACCAGCGTGTAGATGTTTCAATCTGTAATGTTTTAAGAGAGCTAAACATTTTGATGCCCTGAAGTTACAATTTTTGCATGACCATCTCATAACAAAGGAGGCCTACTCAATGTTCCCCCTAATTTTTCATATGTCTGAGCATACACACAGACTCCCTGAGAATTCCTTGGAGCACTGTGAGCAACATCAGACGTGTACACTGTCGCACACTGTAATTTTATGCACCACATAGTTTTGCTGTGCATGGAGAAAGCGGGAGCAAACCAAAGCAGCTAAAATCGCGCATATTTTGTTGTTGTTTTTTTTTTCAAAAGCGCATGCACAGATTCAAACAGACTGCAAAGAGATATTAAAATTTACTTAGTATATGTAGGTTGATGTATAGGGACTGTAAAACATTTAAACTGTATGAACCAATCTATAATAAAACTTACTCCTTTCACACAATTGATTTATTACATGAAAAAAATATGTATAAATGTATATACTAACTCGAAAAATTGTAGTTCTCACTGAATCTTAATATCATCTTTGAGAAATTATGACAGGTAATTTAATACATTTTACTATCCCAAAAAGTTCATTCTTTAAGTGCAGAAGGGAAAATATTTCCCCTCAGCCACAGACTGTTTCCATACATCCCAACTGTTAATGAAAAATAGAATTTGACAAACATTTTTTATTAAAGTGCCTGAAATGTCATTTTCTCCTCTCCTTTCAATGGAGACAGTATTTGTTAATTCTGAGCTTAATGAGCCGAGACAGGAGGACTTTCAGACGCGGGACTCACTGTGAGTCCACAGAAGGGAAAAAGATCCCCCTCGGCCGCAAACCGTTTCCATACATCCCGACTGTAAATGAACATTATAAAAATTATAAAAATTCATATTAAAGTGACTGAAATATCATTTTCTCCTCTCCTTTCACTAGACAGCACTTTTTCATTCTGAGCTTTCTCAGCGCCAAAAAGAAGTGCAGAAGAGGTGCAGATTTTGACTGACTGGCCTTAGTTCAAGTGCCCATAGAAGGAAGGTTTCTCCTCGTCCGCTGACTGTTTCCATCCTGACTGTTAATGAACTTTAGACTTTGATAAACATTTTTAATTAAGTGGGTGAGATTTTACTTTCTCCTCTCCTTTCACTTGACAGCATTTGTTAATTCTGAGCTTATGAGCGAGCAGAAGCCAAGACAGGACGACTTTCAGACACAGGACTCACTGTGAGTCCACAGAAGGGAAAATGTTTCCCCTTGGCCACTGCCATGAATTTGACAAACATTTCTATTAACCCTCGCGTTGTCCTTTGAGTCAAGGTGACCCGGTGTCCAACAATGTGCCTTTGTGTGTGTGTGTGTGTGTGTGTGTGTGTGTGTGTGTGTGTGTATAGTAGGATTTGTTGTTGTGCATGACATTTGTGATTCTGAAGCAGTTATCTTTTGTTTTTGAATAATAGCAAGAAGAAAAAGATGACACAAACACTTCATATATGACAGAGCCACTTTATTTTAGACACAGACAGCCTGTATACCAACAAAACACAGAGATGGGCCTCAGTCAAAACCATCTTACAGAGGTATCCAGACTCGAAAAGGCCCGACATTGAGGTTCTACAACTCCTGGAGGTATGCCTGAACTATAATGACTTTGAGTTTGATCAGAAGCAGTATCTCAAGTGGAAGGGACGGCAATGGGACACCGCTACACAGCCTCCTACGCCAACTTGTACATGAGCAAGTGGGAGTGGGAAGCACTGGAGAAGTGTCTCTGCTTCTATTTCAGATTCCTGGATGACATCATTGG
The DNA here is from genome assembly GCF_001640805.2 of Lates calcarifer. Classification (NCBI taxonomy): domain Eukaryota; kingdom Metazoa; phylum Chordata; class Actinopteri; family Centropomidae; genus Lates; species Lates calcarifer. Next base: position 2,737 of record NW_026117238.1, on the reverse strand, counting down.
GGCCTGGCAATACAGGGAGGAAAGATTTCAAGAATTCATCCACATATTAAACAATCACCACTCCTCCATTAAAGTTTAATATAACCTAGACCCCTCTGAGGTCAATTTTCTAGACACTGCAGTCTTCACATTATGGAAAATTAGACTGGATCCTGGTATCCACTGTAAGGGCATGTAACTACTTACTCTGACACCCAAAACCATGATATGCAGTTTAATTTGAAAACAACCTACCAAATATGCTTTATTACGATGCACATTCTCATCCATTCTCTCTGTATGCCACAGTAATTTGACCCATGTACAATCTCCTTTAGTATAAAAACCCTGGTAAAGTCTAACAGAGGCATGAATACCACCTAAAACTAACCCTAACCCTAACCCTAACAACTTTACCACTGATAACAATATCTCTGTATAATCAATTATCTTCACATGACCCAATATGTCCAATAACAGTAAGAACTGAAGGAACAATATGTAAACCTGTCGACTAGCTTTTAAAATGGTTCCTGCAGTCCAAATTCAAAACACTGCAGAGAGAAAACCAGCATTTCCTCCAGTGCATCCAAAGCCTGTCATTTAAGGAAAGTAAGGATGTGATTGTGCGTATGTGCTGTAACAGCTCTCTATTTTCAAAAGCCTTGTTAACCATGTTTCTGGTCCTGGAATACAGAGCTTTTTAGAAATATTCTGCAGCTTTTTGGGTCAGATAGACTCAATTAGATCAGTTGCTGAACCAGTTTGCTGTCTGCTTCCCTAGCCACTGTTTATGTGCTAATTTATGTCATGCCTGGCAATCCGGGGGCACGGAACTGCTCTGTATGGGGCGCCATAACACTGCATACCTGCTGAGGTCAGCAGAGGTTTCTACATGGCACCTGTAAGGAGATGTTGGTACCTTGGGCCTTTGTATACTGACATTTTTGCCACCTCATTTTCACCCATATAATTAGAATGTTTTTCTGATGCACACAATTGAGCTGCAGACTTTGCATTCCAATCTCCATCTTCACATTAGATGATCAAAACTGCTGTAATTGCTCTAAAAATGATTACCACTTTAAGAAAAACAATAAAGTTGTATTGTGTTGTTAAACAGGTAGCCTATTGCAAGCAACTGTCCTTAATGACTCTTTATTTTCATATTGAAATATTAAAGGGATATAGATGAAAAGATACAGTACAGTCACCAAACACACCTAATTTTTGTTGGATGGTTTACTCTTCATCTTGTGCCCTGATCAGGTGAATTAATAAGAAAGACAGATGGTAAAGCTAAGATTCAACTATTAATTCTCCTTGAGCATTAACAATTTCAGGTCCGTCCTAATGTTATATTTGTTAATTGATAGTATCAAGGGATCAAGGTAATACTGTATGTACAGTATCAGCAGATCCTAAAAGATTTCTTTTGTATATGATTACAGTTAAGATTCCCTACATTGCAGTATTCTACAAGAGACCACAGGAGGAGTCTACATATGGCTCAACCCAGGGACAGTCTAAGAACTTATATAACATATATTAGATATACCTACATGTAATATTAGCCACTTCAGGTTTAAATCAGAGAAGGAACAGCTGTATGTACTGTTGTATTAGAGCACTATCAGACTGTTTGTTATAATGGTAAATCATAATAATGGCACTACCTATAAGTTTAAATAATGTCAATGCTCAATAATTAGATGAAAGATGAATTGATGTTCCACAACCTACTGTTAATGTAGCACTGACAACTTTATTGAACAAAGTGTATGAGGTGGGGAAACACACAGAATTTCAGCACAGACAAAGTATCATTGAACATGTTTAAGAATGAAAAGTAATAAAAATAAAGACTATTTACAATCTGAACCCTGGAGTGTGCATGAAAATAAAGACTATTTAAAGTTTCTTTGGCTGCTCTGTCCTCTCCACAGGTCAGGCTGTGGCTGCAGGCTGCTCTCTGATCTCCCCCCTTTGGATGTGAACTACTGACCTCTGCCTGTGTTTTGTCAGAAGGCTGGAATCATAAACATCAATTTAGTACTGTCATGGTTAATGTCACTGTTAATGTGATAGTGAATAAAGATGAATAATAAGAACAATACAGGGTGTTAAATATAATATGCTTACAACTTCATGTAGCCCACATCATTTGCCTCCAACGAGTGAAACGGCTCATTCTGGTACTGGCCAAATGGCACCACCAGCTTTCCCTGGCACAGCTGATGGGAAGGTGCTGGGTTACCTTCCACTTGCAGGAGCTTCTCTGCGTGGGCCAGGGCAGTGGCCTGGTTCAGAAGCTCCTGCAAAGGCCTGTGGAAGGACATCTTTTTGTCCCAGTACAGACGGGCCTGTTTGGTAGCCGTCAGGATGGCCTGCTGATGGTGAGCAGGGGTTTGTGGGTTCACCACATGGATGACGGGGTCGTAGCCATTGGGAACTTCTGCACAAAGACGTACATAGGTATATAATGTTATCATTATTGTTTCTATTATTACTATCATTGGAAAAAAGGGGCTAGAGAACTCCTTCAGCAACAAGCTTCTTCACCCAAAATGTGTGAAGGAGCAATATTGAAGGTCCTTCCTCCCTGCAGCTGTCAGACTGAACAACAAGCACTGCTCTCAGTCCACAGCATAACATAACCTGGACAATCTGACAACTGCACATCAATACTATAAACCTGTACATAGCTGTAAATAACAGAATTTCTTGAAGATTTGCCACTGCTCACTACAGGACTAGT
>NW_026117237.1:0-23434 GCF_001640805.2 Lates calcarifer | reverse complement strand
AGCAGTCCAAATCAAATAATATCACAGCGACTGCCCAGGTACACGATTTACCTACCGCCATTACAATATCGTTTGAAAACTTACCTGACAACATTAAATCACCAACTCTAGATCCAGACAGGGACAGCCGGCCTCTGAGTTCCCCGCTTGCCAAACCACAGGAACCGGTGGAACCCACACCGGCTCATCCACACACTGCAAGAATGAATATCGCTTCTCCTTTGCAGATACCTCCTGTATCGACAGCGTCATCCACTCTTCTGGAGGGCTGTGGCATGAAACACAGGGGGGCCCCCTGCAGACCTTTGAGGACCCCCTAACGCTGTCCCAGCCACAATCCCCTAAAATAGAGGAGAAGAGAGAATTAGCATCCAAAAACATGCTAGGTCACAGTCACTAAACTCCCCATCACACACTATAGCAATGTAGCAGTAGCAGTAGCAGGTTCAGATGCTGTTTCCTCCAGTCCTTTACCTTCTCAAATCACTGTCTCTCTCTCCCCCTCCAGCTCCAGAACCACGGTCTAAGCAGCCGGAGCAGCTGCGGCCTCCTACAGACATGGGGTGAACAAGCTCAAAAACCAAACCTAATAAACCAGGATGTGATGATGGCAAATTTTTCAGAAAGCAAAAATGCACGAAAACGTGCACAATCTGAATCCTGTTGTAAGAGCACCTCACCTCGTCTGCACTCTGGGGCCGCGGTGACCTCTGACTGTGAACCCACGGTCCCACCAGAGAACAGAGCATAAAATTAGGAATTGGCACCTCACACCTAGAAAAGCTATTATAATAATAGGAGATTCAAATCTAGCTCGAGTGCCACAATTTGCCAGTGAAGAAATCCAGATGGACAGCTTCCCTGGAGCACAATTCCATCACATAGGGGAGATTTTGAAAAAAACTTCCCCCTACCAAAACAGTAAAAACAGCAGTTTTGTCAGTGGGTTTGAATAACTGCCTAAGACGGCAACAGCCACTTACAATTATAAAACAACTTAATGCACTATTGAAAATAGCAAAGGAAAACATTTCCCAATGCCCTGATCTATATACCAATTATTAACATCAGCAACAGACTGGAGAAACAGCAAAAGGACCTAATAACACACCTGAATAGCTATATAGAAAAGAAATGCACTTACCTGTCAGAGATCAGTCCACTCCACTTCAAGACTGAGCCAAGAGATCCAGTACACTGGACTAAGGAGACGGCCGAGAAAATAGCTGAACACTGGGTGGATCAATTAAACATGTGAGTGGGGAGCAGTGCACTACAGCAACTCCCCAAAACTCAAACATCACCAACCTCTGCTCTTCCTTTAAACTAAACTACCTAGAAAGGGAGATTTTAAAGAGGGGACTCACATTTATTCCAACACCCAGACCACCAGATCCTGACCAACTGCGCAGTGATCTACACACTTACCATAGAAGATTAAAAATCTTGGATCATTTCCACTATAACACAGAATTCCCACACATTCCATTTACAACTAATTCCACCTGGGAACCTGCCTTTGAATCTCTGGCGGAGCCCATCCAAGAACTAATCCGGAAGGATGAGGAATGCCTCTCCCGTTTTAGAGCCTCCTACAGGGCAAAATTAAACATTACAGGGATTCAAAGAAAGGCACTCTCTGCACTCAGCAAAAGACAGGATATAATCATAAAACCTGCAGACAAGGGAGGACAAATAGTCTTACAGGATAGATTTAATTATCTCCTGGAAGCAGAAAGACAGCTCAACAACACAACCTATTATGTCCCCCTGGAACAACCTCTGCAGGCAGAAACACAGCATTTGATTAGGAAAATAATTACAAAATTATATGAAGATAAATATATTAAGGCTAAACAGATGACCTACCTCCTTGGCCCAGATAATCCGCGTTCCAGACTATTTTATCTACTTCCTAAAATCCATAAACCACCAGATACCTGGACAGTCCCGTTCCAGGTGCCTGCAGGTAGACCCATTGTAAGTGACTGTGGCTCGGAATCATATCGTATAGCAGAGTTCATCGATCATTACATAAACCCATTAGCGCAAATCCATCCAAGTTACATTAAGGACACTTATGAATTTGTAAAGAAATTGCAAAATTTAACAGTACCGATAGGTACACTTTTATTTTCAATCGATATAGATTCCTTATACACAAACATTGACACGACTTTAGGGCTACAGGCGGTGGCAAAAGCGTTACGCAAAATGCCGGACCCCGATCGCCCCGATAATGTCATTCTCCAACTTTTGGAGATCACATTGACCAGGAATGATTTCCAATTTAATAATAAACATTATCTGCAAGTCTGTGGATGCGCTATGGGTAGAAAATATGCCCCCTCATATGCCGACATCTATTTAGCCGACTGGGAGGAAACGGCATTCAAAAAATGCCACACACTCCCGTTATTATATTTCCGCTATCTGGACGACATCTTTGACCTTTGGAGTGAATCCCTAAATTCATTCCATGAATTTTTAGCAGTCCTAAATTCCCACCACCCGAAAATAAAGTTAAAACAAAACTTACAAACACAGGAGATTGAATTCCTGGACACGCGGATCTTCTTCCATAATCACACTGCCCACTCGAAACAGCTGGCCACCAAAGTACACTTCAAAGAGACCGACCGCCACACCCTTCTACACAAGAGCAGTTACCACCCCAGACACACATTTAAAGGGATCATCAAATCACAATTAATAAGATTCCATAGGATATGCACTTACCAGCAGGACATAGATGAGGCTACCTCGACTCTGTTCACAGCCCTTAGACCCAGAGGTTATTCCAGCCGTCAATTAGATCGGAGGTCAGAAACTCATTCAAAAATAAAAAAGATTATAAAACAGATAAGAGTAGTCTCGCACTTGTCCCGTTGGTGTTAACATATTCCCAGGACCTTTCAGGTTTAATTTCAGGCTTAAAGGCCAATTTCCACCGGGCACAGGAATTAATCGACCCCTTGAATAATTTCCGCCCGATTACAGCCTATAAAAGAAATAAAAACCTATCAGACATACTGGTTCACACACGATTTGATCATTCCAAAAACAACAGCACAGACACGTGGTTACTCAGATACTCACCGTATATAGTAAATAGCCATTCAGGGCAGGGAGCTACAGTAACATTCAGATGTACTCCACAAACCACCAACTTGATCTATATGATCGAATGTACACACTGTAATAAACTTTATATTGGGGAAACAGAAAAAACAGCCAAAACCAGAATCTCACAACATCTGTACCGTATACGGGGAGGTTAGGGTACATCGATCCTACATAGGCATTTCATCCAAGTTGGCCTGGAATTTTTGAAATATAGAATCCTGGATAGCAAACAGACCTGGTCCAAACAACAGAGACGTCGAATTGAACGACAATGGATACAAAAAATAAAAACGATCGATCCACTGGGCTTTAATGAAAAATACAATTAAAATCCTACTTGTGTATTGTGGGCTCGTCCTCTTCTTCTTCTTCTTCCCTTTCCGTGTCCTTTATGACCGCCTTTAATTTTCTAACAAAGCACGATTGGTCTATTAAGGTCAATTAACAATATCTCTGCTAGAATGTGAATACCCGGTTTACATGAGACCCCGGAATAAATAGCACTTATAATCATCTGGTGGTTGGATGTGAATGCATGTATTTAGGTGTTTGTGTGTGTATAGTTATATGCACACGAATGCATATAAATTGTATTTATATAAATAAAATAAATATTTTACTAATTTAGTAACAAATCAATATAAACAATAGAAATAACTTATATTTCTGTCATAATAATTGAGCATGCTTTTGGATACTAATATTATGCATGAATTTCGATTTCTTGCCCCCAGTTTCCCTTTTACGGCAACTACTAAAAATTGTGTGTTGCGTTCAATGCATGCTCGGTTGTTTGAGTGTTTTTCCTTTCCCACTCACCCTCTCTTTTTTCCTGTTTCCTTATATTCCATATCATCCACCAATCATTAATTTCGTCCACGGGGTCTACGGCGAAGCCGAGGAATCCCCCATAGCAGCCAAATAATTCTCCCATGGCAGGGATTCCCCTAGATAACTGGAAAACACATACATATATACAAATATAAACACATTTCTAACAACATGGAAGGGTATGCATCTAATTACGCTCTCTTTTTTGCTAAACAAACATTGTTTTAAATTAAAAATGATTTTATGTGTTATGTTTTATTCAGCATGATGTATATATCTTATTATATTTTATTGTGTGGAGATGCATGTTTAGCACTCTTTTATGTACAGCACTTACCTGTATATAGCACTTACCTGTGTATAGCGTTTCCTATGTACAGCACTTATTTTACATTTTTTTTATTGCATGATTTTTATTGCATGATACTTAGATTACAGCTCTTTATTGGATGCTTACCCTTTCTACTTATGGATTTACTCCCCCAGCAGTTGGATATCCCACCTCACTTTTTTTTAGGGGGATCATGCCTGGAAATATTCCACTGGTTATTTCAGAACTTGGCAGTCTTCATCGTGATCTGGAGTCTTCCCTTCCTCCAGACCCGCCCCCCCCCCTTTTTTTTTTTAAAAACCTGCACTTGGAACAGACCCTGGAACCTATTTTGATTTTAATACTTTTACACAGACCCTGACCTTCAACCTAACCGCCTGACTCCTACTCTGACCCTATACATGACCTGATCCCTAAAACCTAACCATTCAACTTGTACTGAGGCCCTAACCCTAACCTGACCTCGACCCTGCCCCAACCCTAACCTGACTTCGACCCTGCCCCAACCCTAACCTGACCTCGACCCTGCCCCAACCCTAACCTGACTTCGACCCTGCCCCAACCCTACCTGACCCCGCCCCTGCCCTAACCCTAACCTGACCCCCGCCCCTGCCCTAACCCTAACCTGACCCTGGACCCTGCCCTAACCCTAACCTGACCCTCGACCCTGCCCTAACACTAACCTGACCCTTGACCCTTGACCCTGCCCCAACCCTAACCTGACCTTGACCTAATCCTATTACTATGTTGGAGGACCCAACTCTAACTAGTAAAGCTATAAACCCCCCCCCTCCCGGTTTTCAGGAGGAAGAGCCCCCAATCCAGGTCCAACAGGATCTCCAGAGTTGAGGATCCCTAACACAACCTATTGATGTGATTGAAAAAAAAATATCAGGGATATATAAAAATTCAACATTTTCACAAATAATACTCCCTGTCCTAATAGGCTGTGTTTTCCTCACCCCTCCTTGTCCCCTCCCTTTACTTACCTTCATATCCTTTCAAAACTTGTACTCTCCTCTCACTGAACCAGCTCCGGACCATTTATCAATCTGCTTTTTCTCCATGAGCCAATATGGAACCTATAAAAAAAATATATAAAAAAAACATTGTATATATGTGTGTATGTATATATACACATATACAGATAAAATAGAAATAAAGATCAGTATAATACATGTTGCCAGCGCATCAGAGACATCTAGTGGTGTCCCCTTCCCCTAACCTAACCTGACCTCGACCTTGCCCTAACCCTAACCTGACCCCCGCCCCTGCCCTAACCCTAACCTGACCCTGGACCCTGCCCCAACCCTAACCTGACCTTGACCTAATCCTATTACTATGTTGGAGGACCCAACTCTAACTAGTAAAGCTATAAATCCCCCCCCCCCTCCCGGTTTTCAGGAGGAAGAGCCCCCAATATGCCAATATGGAACCTATAAAAAAATATATATAAAAAAACATTGTATATATGTGTGTATGTATATATACATATATAAAGATAAAATAGACAAAGATCAAAATAATACATGTTGCCAGTGCATTAGTGACATCTAGTGGTGTCCCCTTCCCCTAACCTAACCTTGCCAGAGCCTTGTCTTTGTTTGATCAATTTTAACAGATAAATGAATAACCTAAGGCTCCAATGGAGTAATCACTTTTCGCTTACAGATGATAGTATATATAGAAACACCCCCTTTTGTAAATTTTTTTTTTCTCTCTTCTTTTTCTTTTTCTTTTATTGCCCCACCTCCTTTCAATCTCTTATTATCTTACCTTTTATTTCTAGGATCCACCCTCATGGACTTGATCTATATGAATCTATTATAAAAGGAAAAAAAAAGAATATCAATTGTTTTAAATCCAGTTGTACCTTTAAAAGGAGGGGCATAAATTTAAATAACACCCCCTGAGAAAGGGTCCCCTGCAGGACCAATCACCTACCAGGTACTGCCCCCAAGATTACTTACATAGAGGCCTGGATCCTTCACTCTCTTCTTGCTCCCCTGAAGAAGCCTTCCAGGCGAAACGTTGGGACCTTCTTTCCTTTAATCCTCTGAGAGAGACTAACTTCAGACAGGTTTTCTCACTAAAAAAGAGAAAATACTTTTTTAAGCTTTTATAGTGCAGGTTTTGTTTCATTTTTTCTAATGTTTTATTGTTTTATTACTAGTTTTGGTGGGTACATACACAAACAGGGTCTAACCAGAGGACTGAGGCTTGAGGCCTACTGGATCTGGTCTCAGGCCTGGATCAGCAAATGGGTGAGTGTTGTCTACTAACCTACAGGAAAAAGAGTGTGCGCACACAGAAGATTATACAACATCACGTTTGAAGACTCTACACAACTCTCCCCAGCTAATCCAAGCATCGACACAAACCTCAACTATTTTAAACAAAACTCATCCCCTGTTTGGATGGATTCCCCACCCTGAAGGACTTTTTATTATTTATTTATTTTATATCTTTTATTTTCTATTTATGATTGCCCTGCAAGGATATTTTTGAATCCTGATTTTTTTTACACACGTGTCCCCCTGTTTTGGTAATACAGGATTATCACGGAGCCTTATTGTTTTCTACTGCACTGTAAGTGCTTGCTAAGTATTTTAAGCTAACCTAGTGTGCTGTTGTCTCCTCTCTTATCTTCCCTACCCCTTTCTCTTTTAATCCTTTTGTTCCCCCCTTGTTTTAGTATCCTCTTTTAAGTATCTCTTATGCTCATTTAATTTGGTTTTTATTTAACCAGATCTGTTTAAATGAAATTTAATCATTAATTTAATTATTGTTTCATTTTAACTGACTGATTACCTAATTTTATTTTTTATACTATCATCTGTTTAACAAACCCTCTGCTTTTCACTACGGATCTCTTAGCAGCACAGCCACCATGTCCTTACCCCTGAGTAACAGATTTGAAGTGCTGGCTCAACCAAATAGCCCGGGTAAGTGTGGGACTGCGGAACAAAATCTACTCAAGCCAGCCCCTAGGGAAACTGCCTCGGCTTCTCCAAATGACCCTCAGGATCTAGACCTAACAAAAGTATATTTGAAGATGTTACAGGCCATTCACCACTCCGAGATTATTGCTAGGGCTACACAGCAAAACACAGCCCTAATGGGTATGATGAAGAAAGCAAATCAACTGACTCACTTCATTTAAACCAGCAGTTCCTAATCCGGCAACTCTGGAAAGGGTTAAAATAAACACAGATCAATGGCTGAACAATAATTTAATAATCCTGGCTGACCATTATGATGCCTTATTAGCATCTCTTTTAGCACAGGTGATAACCTTTCAACCAGCAGCCTTAAGTAAAGCCTTAAAATGGGCTAAACTGAGATATGGACCTCGACTTACCGACAGCTCCATAGACACCCTGAGAACCATGGTGCTCCAAGGGCAACCACAGGTGGGCCCGGAGAGTGTGGAACCCTCTCTACAGGATTTTCCACCTCTCCCCACTCCAGATCAGGCGGCACAGGCCAAACTATCCCCAATGCACCAGCCATCCCTTCCCCAGCCTCTCAAGACACACCTGGAACAGAGACCAAGCCACAGGAACAAATTAACACATATTAAAATGCACAAACATAATAAGGCCCATAGCCCTACACAGGAGCAGTCCAAATCAAATAATATCACAGCGACTGCCCAGGTACACGATTTACCTACCGCCATTACAATATCGTTTGAAAACTTACCTGACAACATTAAATCACCAACTCTAGATCCAGACAGGGACAGCCGGCCTCTGAGTTCCCCGCTTGCCAAACCACAGGAACCGGTGGAACCCACACCGGCTCATCCACACACTGCAAGAATGAATATCGCTTCTCCTTTGCAGATACCTCCTGTATCGACAGCGTCATCCACTCTTCTGGAGGGCTGTGGCATGAAACACAGGGGGGCCCCCCTGCAGACCTTTGAGGACCCCCTAACGCTGTCCCAGCCACAATCCCCTAAAATAGAGGAGAAAGAGAGAATTAGCATCCAAAAACATGCTAGGGTCACAGTCACTAAACTCCCCATCACACACTATAGCAATGTAGCAGTAGCAGTAGCAGGTTCAGATGCTGTTTCCTCCAGTCCTTTACCTTCTCAAATCACTGTCTCCTCCTCTCCCCCTCCAGCTCCAGAACCACGGTCTAAGCAGCCGGAGCAGCTGCGGCCTCCTACAGACATGGGTGAACAAGCTCAAAAACCAAACCTAAATAACCAGGATGTGATGATGGCAAATTTTTCAGAAAGCAAAAATGCACGAAAACGTGCACAATCTGAATCCTGTTGTAAGAGCACCTCACCTCGTCTGCACTCTGGGGCCGCGGTGACCTCTGACTGTGAACCCACGGTCCACCAGAGAACAGAGCATAAAATTAGGAATTGGCACCTCACACCTAGAAAAGCTATTATAATAATAGGAGATTCAAATCTAGCTCGAGTGCCACAATTTGCCAGTGAAGAAATCCAGATGGACAGCTTCCCTGGAGCACAATTCCATCACATAGGGGAGATTTTGAAAAAACTTCCCCCTACCAAAACAGTAAAAACAGCAGTTTTGTCAGTGGGTTTGAATAACTGCCTAAGACGGCAACAGCCACTTACAATTATAAAACAACTTAATGCACTATTGAAAATAGCAAAGGAAACATTTCCCAATGCCCTGATCTATATACCAATTATTAACATCAGCAACAGACTGGAGAAACAGCAAAAGGACCTAATAACACACCTGAATAGCTATATAGAAAAGAAATGCACTTACCTGTCAGAGATCAGTCCACTCCACTTCAAGACTGAGCCAAGAGATCCAGTACACTGGACTAAGGAGACGGCCGAGAAAATAGCTGAACACTGGGTGGATCAATTAAACATGTGAGTGGGGAGCAGTGCACTACAGCAACTCCCCAAAACTCAAACATCACCAACCTCTGCTCTTCCTTTAAACTAAACTACCTAGAAAGGGAGATTTTAAAGAGGGGACTCACATTTATTCCAACACCCAGACCACCAGATCCTGACCAACTGCGCAGTGATCTACACACTTACCATAGAAGATTAAAAATCTTGGATCATTTCCACTATAACACAGAATTCCCACACATTCCATTTACAACTAATTCCACCTGGGAACCTGCCTTTGAATCTCTGGCGGAGCCCATCCAAGAACTAATCCGGAAGGATGAGGAATGCCTCTCCCGTTTTAGAGCCTCCTACAGGGCAAAATTAAACATTACAGGGATTCAAAGAAAGGCACTCTCTGCACTCAGCAAAAGACAGGATATAATCATAAAACCTGCAGACAAGGGAGGACAAATAGTCTTACAGGATAGATTTAATTATCTCCTGGAAGCAGAAAGACAGCTCAACAACACAACCTATTATGTCCCCCTGGAACAACCTCTGCAGGCAGAAACACAGCATTTGATTAGGAAAATAATTACAAAATTATATGAAGATAAATATATTAAGGCTAAACAGATGACCTACCTCCTTGGCCCAGATAATCCGCGTTCCAGACTATTTTATCTACTTCCTAAAATCCATAAACCACCAGATACCTGGACAGTCCCGTTCCAGGTGCCTGCAGGTAGACCCATTGTAAGTGACTGTGGCTCGGAATCATATCGTATAGCAGAGTTCATCGATCATTACATAAACCCATTAGCGCAAATCCATCCAAGTTACATTAAGGACACTTATGAATTTGTAAAGAAATTGCAAAATTTAACAGTACCGATAGGTACACTTTTATTTTCAATCGATATAGATTCCTTATACACAAACATTGACACGACTTTAGGGCTACAGGCGGTGGCAAAAGCGTTACGCAAAATGCCGGACCCCGATCGCCCCGATAATGTCATTCTCCAACTTTTGGAGATCACATTGACCAGGAATGATTTCCAATTTAATAATAAACATTATCTGCAAGTCTGTGGATGCGCTATGGGTAGAAAATATGCCCCCTCATATGCCGACATCTATTTAGCCGACTGGGAGGAAACGGCATTCAAAAAATGCCACACACTCCCGTTATTATATTTCCGCTATCTGGACGACATCTTTGACCTTTGGAGTGAATCCCTAAATTCATTCCATGAATTTTTAGCAGTCCTAAATTCCCACCACCCGAAAATAAAGTTAAAACAAAACTTACAAACACAGGAGATTGAATTCCTGGACACGCGGATCTTCTTCCATAATCACACTGCCCACTCGAAACAGCTGGCCACCAAAGTACACTTCAAAGAGACCGACCGCCACACCCTTCTACACAAGAGCAGTTACCACCCCAGACACACATTTAAAGGGATCATCAAATCACAATTAATAAGATTCCATAGGATATGCACTTACCAGCAGGACATAGATGAGGCTACCTCGACTCTGTTCACAGCCCTTAGACCCAGAGGTTATTCCAGCCGTCAATTAGATCGGAGGTCAGAAACTCATTCAAAAATAAAAAAGATTATAAAACAGATAAGAGTAGTCTCGCACTTGTCCCGTTGGTGTTAACATATTCCCAGGACCTTTCAGGTTTAATTTCAGGCTTAAAGGCCAATTTCCACCGGGCACAGGAATTAATCGACCCCTTGAATAATTTCCGCCCGATTACAGCCTATAAAAGAAATAAAAACCTATCAGACATACTGGTTCACACACGATTTGATCATTCCAAAAACAACAGCACAGACACGTGGTTACTCAGATACTCACCGTATATAGTAAATAGCCATTCAGGGCAGGGAGCTACAGTAACATTCAGATGTACTCCACAAACCACCAACTTGATCTATATGATCGAATGTACACACTGTAATAAACTTTATATTGGGGAAACAGAAAAAACAGCCAAAACCAGAATCTCACAACATCTGTACCGTATACGGGGAGGTTAGGGTACATCGATCCTACATAGGCATTTCATCCAAGTTGGCCTGGAATTTTTGAAATATAGAATCCTGGATAGCAAACAGACCTGGTCCAAACAACAGAGACGTCGAATTGAACGACAATGGATACAAAAAATAAAAACGATCGATCCACTGGGCTTTAATGAAAAATACAATTAAAATCCTACTTGTGTATTGTGGGCTCGTCCTCTTCTTCTTCTTCTTCCCTTTCCGTGTCCTTTATGACCGCCTTTAATTTTCTAACAAAGCACGATTGGTCTATTAAGGTCAATTAACAATATCTCTGCTAGAATGTGAATACCCGGTTTACATGAGACCCCGGAATAAATAGCACTTATAATCATCTGGTGGTTGGATGTGAATGCATGTATTTAGGTGTTTGTGTGTGTATAGTTATATGCACACGAATGCATATAAATTGTATTTATATAAATAAAATAAATATTTTACTAATTTAGTAACAAATCAATATAAACAATAGAAATAACTTATATTTCTGTCATAATAATTGAGCATGCTTTTGGATACTAATATTATGCATGAATTTCGATTTCTTGCCCCCAGTTTCCCTTTTACGGCAACTACTAAAAATTGTGTGTTGCGTTCAATGCATGCTCGGTTGTTTGAGTGTTTTTCCTTTCCCACTCACCCTCTCTTTTTTCCTGTTTCCTTATATTCCATATCATCCACCAATCATTAATTTCGTCCACGGGGTCTACGGCGAAGCCGAGGAATCCCCCATAGCAGCCAAATAATTCTCCCATGGCAGGGATTCCCCTAGATAACTGGAAAACACATACATATATACAAATATAAACACATTTCTAACAACATGGAAGGGTATGCATCTAATTACGCTCTCTTTTTTGCTAAACAAACATTGTTTTAAATTAAAAATGATTTTATGTGTTATGTTTTATTCAGCATGATGTATATATCTTATTATATTTTATTGTGTGGAGATGCATGTTTAGCACTCTTTTATGTACAGCACTTACCTGTATATAGCACTTACCTGTGTATAGCGTTTCCTATGTACAGCACTTATTTTACATTTTTTTATTGCATGATTTTTATTGCATGATACTTAGATTACAGCTCTTTATTGGATGCTTACCCTTTCTACTTATGGATTTACTCCCCCAGCAGTTGGATATCCCACCTCACTTTTTTTTAGGGGGGATCATGCCTGGAAATATTCCACTGGTTATTTCAGAACTTGGCAGTCTTCATCGTGATCTGGAGTCTTCCCTTCCTCCAGACCCGCCCCCCCCCCCCCTTTTTTTTTTTAAAAACCTGCACTTGGAACAGACCCTGGAACCTATTTTGATTTTAATACTTTTACACAGACCCTGACCTTCAACCTAACCGCCTGACTCCTACTCTGACCCTATACATGACCTGATCCCTAAAACCTAACCATTCAACTTGTACTGAGGCCCTAACCCTAACCTGACCTCGACCCTGCCCCAACCCTAACCTGACTTCGACCCTCGACCCTGCCCCAACCCTAACCTGACTTCGACCCTGCCCCAACCCTAACCTGACCCCCGCCCCTGCCCTAACCCTAACCTGACCCCCGCCCCTGCCCTAACCCTAACCTGACCCTGGACCCTGCCCTAACCCTAACCTGACCCTCGACCCTGCCCTAACACTAACCTGACCCTTGACCCTTGACCCTGCCCCAACCCTAACCTGACCTTGACCTAATCCTATTACTATGTTGGAGGACCCAACTCTAACTAGTAAAGCTATAAACCCCCCCCCTCCCGGTTTTCAGGAGGAAGAGCCCCCAATCCAGGTCCAACAGGATCTCCAGAGTTGAGGATCCCTAACACAACCTATTGATGTGATTGAAAAAAAAATATCAGGGATATATAAAAATTCAACATTTTCACAAATAATACTCCCTGTCCTAATAGGCTGTGTTTTCCTCACCCCTCCTTGTCCCCTCCCTTTACTTACCTTCATATCCTTTCAAAACTTGTACTCTCCTCTCACTGAACCAGCTCCGGACCATTTATCAATCTGCTTTTTCTCCATGAGCCAATATGGAACCTATAAAAAAAATATATAAAAAAAACATTGTATATATGTGTGTATGTATATATACACATATACAGATAAAATAGAAATAAAGATCAGTATAATACATGTTGCCAGCGCATCAGAGACATCTAGTGGTGTCCCCTTCCCCTAACCTAACCTGACCTCGACCTTGCCCTAACCCTAACCTGACCCCCGCCCCTGCCCTAACCCTAACCTGACCCTGGACCCTGCCCCAACCCTAACCTGACCTTGACCTAATCCTATTACTATGTTGGAGGACCCAACTCTAACTAGTAAAGCTATAAATCCCCCCCCCTCCCGGTTTTCAGGAGGAAGAGCCCCCAATATGCCAATATGGAACCTATAAAAAAATATATATAAAAAAACATTGTATATATGTGTGTATGTATATATACATATATAAAGATAAAATAGACAAAGATCAAAATAATACATGTTGCCAGTGCATTAGTGACATCTAGTGGTGTCCCCTTCCCCTAACCTAACCTTGCCAGAGCCTTGTCTTTGTTTGATCAATTTTAACAGATAAATGAATAACCTAAGGCTCCAATGGAGTAATCACTTTTCGCTTACAGATGATAGTATATATAGAAACACCCCCTTTTGTAAATTTTTTTTTTCTCTCTTCTTTTTCTTTTTCTTTTATTGCCCCACCTCCTTTCAATCTCTTATTATCTTACCTTTTATTTCTAGGATCCACCCTCATGGACTTGATCTATATGAATCTATTATAAAAGGAAAAAAAAAGAATATCAATTGTTTTAAATCCAGTTGTACCTTTAAAAGGAGGGGCATAAATTTAAATAACACCCCCTGAGAAAGGGTCCCCTGCAGGACCAATCACCTACCAGGTACTGCCCCCAAGATTACTTACATAGAGGCCTGGATCCTTCACTCTCTTCTTGCTCCCCTGAAGAAGCCTTCCAGGCGAAACGTTGGGACCTTCTTTCCTTTAATCCTCTGAGAGAGACTAACTTCAGACAGGTTTTCTCACTAAAAAAGAGAAAATACTTTTTTAAGCTTTTATAGTGCAGGTTTTGTTTCATTTTTTCTAATGTTTTATTGTTTTATTACTAGTTTTGGTGGGTACATACACAAACAGGGTCTAACCAGAGGACTGAGGCTTGAGGCCTACTGGATCTGGTCTCAGGCCTGGATCAGCAAATGGGTGAGTGTTGTCTACTAACCTACAGGAAAAAGAGTGTGCGCACACAGAAGATTATACAACATCACGTTTGAAGACTCTACACAACTCTCCCCAGCTAATCCAAGCATCGACACAAACCTCAACTATTTTAAACAAAACTCATCCCCTGTTTGGATGGATTCCCCACCCTGAAGGACTTTTTATTATTTATTTATTTTATATCTTTTATTTTCTATTTATGATTGCCCTGCAAGGATATTTTTGAATCCTGATTTTTTTTACACACGTGTCCCCCTGTTTTGGTAATACAGGATTATCACGGAGCCTTATTGTTTTCTACTGCACTGTAAGTGCTTGCTAAGTATTTTAAGCTAACCTAGTGTGCTGTTGTCTCCTCTCTTATCTTCCCTACCCCTTTCTCTTTTAATCCTTTTGTTCCCCCCTTGTTTTAGTATCCTCTTTTAAGTATCTCTTATGCTCATTTAATTTGGTTTTTATTTAACCAGATCTGTTTAAATGAAATTTAATCATTAATTTAATTATTGTTTCATTTTAACTGACTGATTACCTAATTTTATTTTTTATACTATCATCTGTTTAACAAACCCTCTGCTTTTCACTACGGATCTCTTAGCAGCACAGCCACCATGTCCTTACCCCTGAGTAACAGATTTGAAGTGCTGGCTCAACCAAATAGCCCGGGTAAGTGTGGGACTGCGGAACAAAATCTACTCAAGCCAGCCCCTAGGGAAACTGCCTCGGCTTCTCCAAATGACCCTCAGGATCTAGACCTAACAAAAGTATATTTGAAGATGTTACAGGCCATTCACCACTCCGAGATTATTGCTAGGGCTACACAGCAAAACACAGCCCTAATGGGTATGATGAAGAAAGCAAATCAACTGACTCACTTCTTTAAACCAGCAGTTCCTAATCCGGCAACTCTGGAAAGGGTTAAAATAAACACAGATCAATGGCTGAACAATAATTTAATAATCCTGGCTGACCATTATGATGCCTTATTAGCATCTCTTTTAGCACAGGTGATAACCTTTCAACCAGCAGCCTTAAGTAAAGCCTTAAAATGGGCTAAACTGAGATATGGACCTCGACTTACCGACAGCTCCATAGACACCCTGAGAACCATGGTGCTCCAAGGGCAACCACAGGTGGGCCCGGAGAGTGTGGAACCCTCTCTACAGGATTTTCCACCTCTCCCCACTCCAGAACAGGCGGCACAGGCCAAACTATCCCCAATGCACCAGCCATCCCTTCCCCAGCCTCTCAAGACACACCTGGAACAGAGACCAAGCCACAGGAACAAATTAACACATATTAAAATGCACAAACATAATAAGGCCCATAGCCCTACACAGGAGCAGTCCAAATCAAATAATATCACAGCGACTGCCCAGGTACACGATTTACCTACCGCCATTACAATATCGTTTGAAAACTTACCTGACAACATTAAATCACCAACTCTAGATCCAGACAGGGACAGCCGGCCTCTGAGTTCCCCGCTTGCCAAACCACAGGAACCGGTGGAACCCACACCGGCTCATCCACACACTGCAAGAATGAATATCGCTTCTCCTTTGCAGATACCTCCTGTATCGACAGCGTCATCCACTCTTCTGGAGGGCTGTGGCATGAAACACAGGGGGGCCCCCCTGCAGACCTTTGAGGACCCCCTAACGCTGTCCCAGCCACAATCCCCTAAAATAGAGGAGAAAGAGAGAATTAGCATCCAAAAACATGCTAGGGTCACAGTCACTAAACTCCCCATCACACACTATAGCAATGTAGCAGTAGCAGTAGCAGGTTCAGATGCTGTTTCCTCCAGTCCTTTACCTTCTCAAATCACTGTCTCCTCCTCTCCCCCTCCAGCTCCAGAACCACGGTCTAAGCAGCCGGAGCAGCTGCGGCCTCCTACAGACATGGGTGAACAAGCTCAAAAACCAAACCTAAATAACCAGGATGTGATGATGGCAAATTTTTCAGAAAGCAAAAATGCACGAAAACGTGCACAATCTGAATCCTGTTGTAAGAGCACCTCACCTCGTCTGCACTCTGGGGCCGCGGTGACCTCTGACTGTGAACCCACGGTCCACCAGAGAACAGGAGCATAAAATTAGGAATTGGCACCTCACACCTAGAAAAGCTATTATAATAATAGGAGATTCAAATCTAGCTCGAGTGCCACAATTTGCCAGTGAAGAAATCCAGATGGACAGCTTCCCTGGAGCACAATTCCATCACATAGGGGAGATTTTGAAAAAACTTCCCCCTACCAAAACAGTAAAAACAGCAGTTTTGTCAGTGGGTTTGAATAACTGCCTAAGACGGCAACAGCCACTTACAATTATAAAACAACTTAATGCACTATTGAAAATAGCAAAGGAAACATTTCCCAATGCCCTGATCTATATACCAATTATTAACATCAGCAACAGACTGGAGAAACAGCAAAAGGACCTAATAACACACCTGAATAGCTATATAGAAAAGAAATGCACTTACCTGTCAGAGATCAGTCCACTCCACTTCAAGACTGAGCCAAGAGATCCAGTACACTGGACTAAGGAGACGGCCGAGAAAATAGCTGAACACTGGGTGGATCAATTAAACATGTGAGTGGGGAGCAGTGCACTACAGCAACTCCCCAAAACTCAAACATCACCAACCTCTGCTCTTCCTTTAAACTAAACTACCTAGAAAGGGAGATTTTAAAGAGGGGACTCACATTTATTCCAACACCCAGACCACCAGATCCTGACCAACTGCGCAGTGATCTACACACTTACCATAGAAGATTAAAAATCTTGGATCATTTCCACTATAACACAGAATTCCCACACATTCCATTTACAACTAATTCCACCTGGGAACCTGCCTTTGAATCTCTGGCGGAGCCCATCCAAGAACTAATCCGGAAGGATGAGGAATGCCTCTCCCGTTTTAGAGCCTCCTACAGGGCAAAATTAAACATTACAGGGATTCAAAGAAAGGCACTCTCTGCACTCAGCAAAAGACAGGATATAATCATAAAACCTGCAGACAAGGGAGGACAAATAGTCTTACAGGATAGATTTAATTATCTCCTGGAAGCAGAAAGACAGCTCAACAACACAACCTATTATGTCCCCCTGGAACAACCTCTGCAGGCAGAAACACAGCATTTGATTAGGAAAATAATTACAAAATTATATGAAGATAAATATATTAAGGCTAAACAGATGACCTACCTCCTTGGCCCAGATAATCCGCGTTCCAGACTATTTTATCTACTTCCTAAAATCCATAAACCACCAGATACCTGGACAGTCCCGTTCCAGGTGCCTGCAGGTAGACCCATTGTAAGTGACTGTGGCTCGGAATCATATCGTATAGCAGAGTTCATCGATCATTACATAAACCCATTAGCGCAAATCCATCCAAGTTACATTAAGGACACTTATGAATTTGTAAAGAAATTGCAAAATTTAACAGTACCGATAGGTACACTTTTATTTTCAATCGATATAGATTCCTTATACACAAACATTGACACGACTTTAGGGCTACAGGCGGTGGCAAAAGCGTTACGCAAAATGCCGGACCCCGATCGCCCCGATAATGTCATTCTCCAACTTTTGGAGATCACATTGACCAGGAATGATTTCCAATTTAATAATAAACATTATCTGCAAGTCTGTGGATGCGCTATGGGTAGAAAATATGCCCCCTCATATGCCGACATCTATTTAGCCGACTGGGAGGAAACGGCATTCAAAAAATGCCACACACTCCCGTTATTATATTTCCGCTATCTGGACGACATCTTTGACCTTTGGAGTGAATCCCTAAATTCATTCCATGAATTTTTAGCAGTCCTAAATTCCCACCACCCGAAAATAAAGTTAAAACAAAACTTACAAACACAGGAGATTGAATTCCTGGACACGCGGATCTTCTTCCATAATCACACTGCCCACTCGAAACAGCTGGCCACCAAAGTACACTTCAAAGAGACCGACCGCCACACCCTTCTACACAAGAGCAGTTACCACCCCAGACACACATTTAAAGGGATCATCAAATCACAATTAATAAGATTCCATAGGATATGCACTTACCAGCAGGACATAGATGAGGCTACCTCGACTCTGTTCACAGCCCTTAGACCCAGAGGTTATTCCAGCCGTCAATTAGATCGGAGGTCAGAAACTCATTCAAAAATAAAAAAGATTATAAAACAGATAAGAGTAGTCTCGCACTTGTCCCGTTGGTGTTAACATATTCCCAGGACCTTTCAGGTTTAATTTCAGGCTTAAAGGCCAATTTCCACCGGGCACAGGAATTAATCGACCCCTTGAATAATTTCCGCCCGATTACAGCCTATAAAAGAAATAAAAACCTATCAGACATACTGGTTCACACACGATTTGATCATTCCAAAAACAACAGCACAGACACGTGGTTACTCAGATACTCACCGTATATAGTAAATAGCCATTCAGGGCAGGGAGCTACAGTAACATTCAGATGTACTCCACAAACCACCAACTTGATCTATATGATCGAATGTACACACTGTAATAAACTTTATATTGGGGAAACAGAAAAAACAGCCAAAACCAGAATCTCACAACATCTGTACCGTATACGGGGAGGTTAGGGTACATCGATCCTACATAGGCATTTCATCCAAGTTGGCCTGGAATTTTTGAAATATAGAATCCTGGATAGCAAACAGACCTGGTCCAAACAACAGAGACGTCGAATTGAACGACAATGGATACAAAAAATAAAAACGATCGATCCACTGGGCTTTAATGAAAAATACAATTAAAATCCTACTTGTGTATTGTGGGCTCGTCCTCTTCTTCTTCTTCTTCCCTTTCCGTGTCCTTTATGACCGCCTTTAATTTTCTAACAAAGCACGATTGGTCTATTAAGGTCAATTAACAATATCTCTGCTAGAATGTGAATACCCGGTTTACATGAGACCCCGGAATAAATAGCACTTATAATCATCTGGTGGTTGGATGTGAATGCATGTATTTAGGTGTTTGTGTGTGTATAGTTATATGCACACGAATGCATATAAATTGTATTTATATAAATAAAATAAATATTTTACTAATTTAGTAACAAATCAATATAAACAATAGAAATAACTTATATTTCTGTCATAATAATTGAGCATGCTTTTGGATACTAATATTATGCATGAATTTCGATTTCTTGCCCCCAGTTTCCCTTTTACGGCAACTACTAAAAATTGTGTGTTGCGTTCAATGCATGCTCGGTTGTTTGAGTGTTTTTCCTTTCCCACTCACCCTCTCTTTTTTCCTGTTTCCTTATATTCCATATCATCCACCAATCATTAATTTCGTCCACGGGGTCTACGGCGAAGCCGAGGAATCCCCCATAGCAGCCAAATAATTCTCCCATGGCAGGGATTCCCCTAGATAACTGGAAAACACATACATATATACAAATATAAACACATTTCTAACAACATGGAAGGGTATGCATCTAATTACGCTCTCTTTTTTGCTAAACAAACATTGTTTTAAATTAAAAATGATTTTATGTGTTATGTTTTATTCAGCATGATGTATATATCTTATTATATTTTATTGTGTGGAGATGCATGTTTAGCACTCTTTTATGTACAGCACTTACCTGTATATAGCACTTACCTGTGTATAGCGTTTCCTATGTACAGCACTTATTTTACATTTTTTTATTGCATGATTTTTATTGCATGATACTTAGATTACAGCTCTTTATTGGATGCTTACCCTTTCTACTTATGGATTTACTCCCCCAGCAGTTGGATATCCCACCTCACTTTTTTTTAGGGGGGATCATGCCTGGAAATATTCCACTGGTTATTTCAGAACTTGGCAGTCTTCATCGTGATCTGGAGTCTTCCCTTCCTCCAGACCCGCCCCCCCCCCTTTTTTTTTTTTAAAAACCTGCACTTGGAACAGACCCTGGAACCTATTTTGATTTTAATACTTTTACACAGACCCTGACCTTCAACCTAACCGCCTGACTCCTACTCTGACCCTATACATGACCTGATCCCTAAAACCTAACCATTCAACTTGTACTGAGGCCCTAACCCTAACCTGACCTCGACCCTGCCCCAACCCTAACCTGACTTCGACCCTGCCCCAACCCTAACCTGACCTCGACCCTGCCCCAACCCTAACCTGACTTCGACCCTGCCCCAACCCTAACCTGACCCCCGCCCCTGCCCTAACCCTAACCTGACCCCTGGACCCTGCCCTAACCCTAACCTGACCCTCGACCCTGCCCTAACACTAACCTGACCCTTGACCCTTGACCCTGCCCCAACCCTAACCTGACCTTGACCTAATCCTATTACTATGTTGGAGGACCCAACTCTAACTAGTAAAGCTATAAACCCCCCCCCTCCCGGTTTTCAGGAGGAAGAGCCCCCAATCCAGGTCCAACAGGATCTCCAGAGTTGAGGATCCCTAACACAACCTATTGATGTGATTGAAAAAAAAATATCAGGGATATATAAAAATTCAACATTTTCACAAATAATACTCCCTGTCCTAATAGGCTGTGTTTTCCTCACCCCTCCTTGTCCCCTCCCTTTACTTACCTTCATATCCTTTCAAAACTTGTACTCTCCTCTCACTGAACCAGCTCCGGACCATTTATCAATCTGCTTTTTCTCCATGAGCCAATATGGAACCTATAAAAAAATATATAAAAAAAAACATTGTATATATGTGTGTATGTATATATACACATATACAGATAAAATAGAAATAAAGATCAGTATAATACATGTTGCCAGCGCATCAGAGACATCTAGTGGTGTCCCCTTCCCCTAACCTAACCTGACCTCGACCTTGCCCTAACCCTAACCTGACCCCCGCCCCTGCCCTAACCCTAACCTGACCCTGGACCCTGCCCCAACCCTAACCTGACCTTGGACCTAATCCTATTACTATGTTGGAGGACCCAACTCTAACTAGTAAAGCTATAAATCCCCCCCCCTCCCGGTTTTCAGGAGGAAGAGCCCCAATATGCCAATATGGAACCTATAAAAAAATATATATAAAAAACATTGTATATATGTGTGTATGTATATATACATATATAAAGATAAAATAGACAAAGATCAAAATAATACATGTTGCCAGTGCATTAGTGACATCTAGTGGTGTCCCCTTCCCCTAACCTAACCTTGCCAGAGCCTTGTCTTTGTTTGATCAATTTTAACAGATAAATGAATAACCTAAGGCTCCAATGGAGTAATCACTTTTCGCTTACAGATGATAGTATATATAGAAACACCCCCTTTTGTAAATTTTTTTTTTCTCTCTTCTTTTTCTTTTTCTTTTATTGCCCCACCTCCTTTCAATCTCTTATTATCTTACCTTTTATTTCTAGGATCCACCCTCATGGACTTGATCTATATGAATCTATTATAAAAGGAAAAAAAAAGAATATCAATTGTTTTAAATCCAGTTGTACCTTTAAAAGGAGGGGCATAAATTTAAATAACACCCCCTGAGAAAGGGTCCCCTGCAGGACCAATCACCTACCAGGTACTGCCCCAAGATTACTTACATAGAGGCCTGGATCCTTCACTCTCTTCTTGCTCCCCTGAGAAGCCTTCCAGGCGAAACGTTGGGACCTTCTTTCCTTTAATCCTCTGAGAGAGACTAACTTCAGACAGGTTTTCTCACTAAAAAAAGAGAAAATACTTTTTTAAGCTTTTATAGTGCAGGTTTTGTTTCATTTTTTCTAATGTTTTATTGTTTTTTTTAGTTTTGGTGGGTACATACACAAACAGGGTCTAACCAGAGGACTGAGGCTTGAGGCCTACTGGATCTGGTCTCAGGCCTGGATCAGCAAATGGGTGAGTGTTGTCTACTAACCTACAGGAAAAAGAGTGTGCGCACACAGAAGATTATACAACATCACGTTTGAAGACTCTACACAACTCTCCCAGCTAATCCAAGCATCGACACAAACCTCAACTATTTTAAACAAAACTCATCCCTGTTTGGATGGATTCCCCACCCTGAAGGACTTTTTATTATTTATTTATTTTATATCTTTTATTTTCTATTTATGATTGCCCTGCAAGGATATTTTTGAATCCTGATTTTTTTTACACACGTGTCCCCCTGTTTTGGTAATACAGGATTATCACGGAGCCTTATTGTTTTCTACTGCACTGTAAGTGCTTGCTAAGTATTTTAAGCTAACCTAGTGTGCTGTTGTCTCCTCTCTTATCTTCCCTACCCCTTTCTCTTTTAATCCTTTTGTTCCCCCCTTTTTTAGTATCCTCTTTTAAGTATCTCTTATGCTCATTTAATTTGGTTTTTATTTAACCAGATCTGTTTAAATGAAATTTAATCATTAATTTAATTATTGTTTCATTTTAACTGACTGATTACCTAATTTTATTTTTTATACTATCATCTGTTTAACAAACCCTCTGCTTTTCACTACGGATCTCTTAGCAGCACAGCACCATGTCCTTACCCCTGAGTAACAGATTTGAAGTGCTGGCTCAACCAAATAGCCCGGGTAAGTGTGGGACTGCGGAACAAAATCTACTCAAGCCAGCCCCTAGGGAAACTGCCTCGGCTTCTCCAAATGACCCTCAGGATCTAGACCTAACAAAAGTATATTTGAAGATGTTACAGGCCATTCACCACTCCGAGATTATTGCTAGGGCTACACAGCAAACACAGCCCTAATGGGTATGATGAAGAAAGCAAATCAACTGACTCACTTCTTTAAACAGCAGTTCCTAATCCGGCAACTCTGGAAAGGGTTAAAATAAACACAGATCAATGGCTGAACAATAATTTAATAATCCTGGCTGACCATTATGATGCCTTATTAGCATCTCTTTTAGCACAGGTGATAACCTTTCAACCAGCAGCCTTAAGTAAAGCCTTAAAATGGGCTAAACTGAGATATGGACCTCGACTTACGACAGCTCCATAGACACCCTG
>NW_026117236.1:0-50261 GCF_001640805.2 Lates calcarifer | reverse complement strand
TATATATACATATATAAAGATAAAATAGACAAAGATCAAAATAATACATGTTGCCAGTGCATTAGTGACATCTAGTGTGTCCCCCTTCCCCTAACCTAACCTTGCCAGAGCCTTGTCTTTGTTTGATCAATTTTAACAGATAAATGAATAACCTAAGGCTCCAATGGAGTAATCACTTTTCGCTTACAGATGATAGTATATATAGAAACACCCCCTTTTGTAAATTTTTTTTTTTTTTCTCTCTTCTTTTTCTTTTTTTTTATTGCCCCACCTCCTTTCAATCTCTTATTATCTTACCTTTTATTTCTAGGATCCACCCTCATGGACTTGATCTATATGAATCTATTATAAAAGGAAAAAAAAAAGAATATCAATTGTTTTAAATCCAGTTGTACCTTTAAAAGGAGGGGCATAAATTTAAATAACACCCCCTGAGAAAGGGTCCCCTGCAGGACCAATCACCTACCAGGTACTGCCCCCAAGATTACTTACATAGAGGCCTGGATCCTTCACTCTCTTCTTGCTCCCCTGAAGAAGCCTTCCAGGCGAAACGTTGGGACCTTCTTTCCTTTAATCCTCTGAGAGAGACTAACTTCAGACAGGTTTTCTCACTAAAAAGAGAAAATACTTTTTTAAGCTTTTATAGTGCAGGTTTTGTTTCATTTTTTCTAATGTTTTATTGTTTTATTACTAGTTTTGGTGGGTACATACACAAACAGGTCTAACCAGAGGACTGAGGCTTGAGGCCTACTGGATCTGGTCTCAGGCCTGGATCAGCAAATGGGTGAGTGTTGTCTACTAACCTACAGGAAAAAGAGTGTGCGCACACAGAAGATTATACAACATCACGTTTGAAGACTCTACACAACTCTCCCCAGCTAATCCAAGCATCGACACAAACCTCAACTATTTTAAACAAAACTCATCCCCTGTTTGGATGGATTCCCCACCCTGAAGGACTTTTTATTATTTATTTATTTTATATCTTTTATTTTCTATTTATGATTGCCCTGCAAGGATATTTTTGAATCCTGATTTTTTTTTACACACGTGTCCCCCTGTTTTGGTAATACAGGATTATCACGGAGCCTTATTGTTTTCTACTGCACTGTAAGTGCTTGCTAAGTATTTTAAGCTAACCTAGTGTGCTGTTGTCTCCTCTCTTATCTTCCCTACCCCTTTCTCTTTTAATCCTTTTGTTCCCCCCTTGTTTTAGTATCCTCTTTTAAGTATCTCTTATGCTCATTTAATTTGGTTTTTATTTAACCAGATCTGTTTAAATGAAATTTAATCATTAATTTAATTATTGTTTCATTTTAACTGACTGATTACCTAATTTTATTTTTTATACTATCATCTGTTTAACAAACCCTCTGCTTTTCACTACGGATCTCTTAGCAGCACAGCCACCATGTCCTTACCCCTGAGTAACAGATTTGAAGTGCTGGCTCAACCAAATAGCCCGGGTAAGTGTGGGACTGCGGAACAAAATCTACTCAAGCCAGCCCCTAGGGAAACTGCCTCGGCTCTCCAAATGACCCTCAGGATCTAGACCTAACAAAAGTATATTTGAAGATGTTACAGGCCATTCACCACTCCGAGATTATTGCTAGGGCTACACAGCAAAACACAGCCCTAATGGGTATGATGAAGAAAGCAAATCAACTGACTCACTTCATTAAACCAGCAGTTCCTAATCCGGCAACTCTGGAAAGGGTTAAAATAAACACAGATCAATGGCTGAACAATAATTTAATAATCCTGGCTGACCATTATGATGCCTTATTAGCATCTCTTTTAGCACAGGTGATAACCTTTCAACCAGCAGCCTTAAGTAAAGCCTTAAAATGGGCTAAACTGAGATATGGACCTCGACTTACCGACAGCTCCATAGACACCCTGAGAACCATGGTGCTCAAAGGGCAACCACAGGGTGGGCCCGGAGAGTGTGGAACCCTCTCTACAGGATTTTCCACCTCTCCCCACTCCAGAACAGGCGGCACAGGCCAAACTATCCCCAATGCACCAGCCATCCCTTCCCCAGCCTCTCAAGACACACCTGGAACAGAGACCAAGCCACAGGAACAAATTAACACATATTAAAATGCACAAACATAATAAGGCCCATAGCCCTACACAGGAGCAGTCCAAATCAAATAATATCACAGCGACTGCCCAGGTACACGATTTACCTACCGCCATTACAATATCGTTTGAAAAACTTACCTGACAACATTAAATCACCAACTCTAGATCCAGACAGGGACAGCCGGCCTC
This sequence comes from Lates calcarifer, assembly GCF_001640805.2. Lineage (NCBI taxonomy): Eukaryota > Metazoa > Chordata > Actinopteri > Centropomidae > Lates > Lates calcarifer. The sequence goes on along the minus strand of NW_026117236.1, from coordinate 47,984 downwards.
TGAGTTCCCCGCTTGCCAAACCACAGGAACCGGTGGAACCCACACCGGCTCATCCACACACTGCAAGAATGAATATCGCTTCTCCTTTGCAGATACCTCCTGTATCGACAGCGTCATCCACTCTTCTGGAGGGCTGTGGCATGAAACACAGGGGGGCCCCCCTGCAGACCTTTGAGGACCCCCTAACGCTGTCCCAGCCACAATCCCCTAAAATAGAGGAGAAAGAGAGAATTAGCATCCAAAAACATGCTAGGGTCACAGTCACTAAACTCCCCATCACACACTATAGCAATGTAGCAGTAGCAGTAGCAGGTTCAGATGCTGTTTCCTCCAGTCCTTTACCTTCTCAAATCACTGTCTCCTCCTCTCCCCCTCCAGCTCCAGAACCACGGTCTAAGCAGCCGGAGCAGCTGCGGCCTCCTACAGACATGGGTGAACAAGCTCAAAAACCAAACCTAAATAACCAGGATGTGATGATGGCAAATTTTTCAGAAAGCAAAAATGCACGAAAACTTGCACAATCTGAATCCTGTTGTAAGAGCACCTCACCTCGTCTGCACTCTGGGGCCGCGGTGACCTCGACTGTGAACCCACGGTCCACCAGAGAACGGAGCATAAAATTAGGAATTGGCACCTCACACCTAGAAAAGCTATTATAATAATAGGAGATTCAAATCTAGCTCGAGTGCCACAATTTGCCAGTGAAGAAATCCAGATGGACAGCTTCCCTGGAGCACAATTCCATCACATAGGGGAGATTTTGAAAAAACTTCCCCCTACCAAAACAGTAAAAACAGCAGTTTTGTCAGTGGGTTTGAATAACTGCCTAAGACGGCAACAGCCACTTACAATTATAAAACAACTTAATGCACTATTGAAAATAGCAAAGGAAACATTTCCCAATGCCCTGATCTATATACCAATTATTAACATCAGCAACAGACTGGAGAAACAGCAAAAGGACCTAATAACACACCTGAATAGCTATATAGAAAAGAAATGCACTTACCTGTCAGAGATCAGTCCACTCCACTTCAAGACTGAGCCAAGAGATCCAGTACACTGGACTAAGGAGACGGCCGAGAAAATAGCTGAACACTGGGTGGATCAATTAAACATGTGAGTGGGGAGCAGTGCACTACAGCAACTCCCCAAAACTCAAACATCACCAACCTCTGCTCTTCCTTTAAACTAAACTACCTAGAAAGGGAGATTTTAAAGAGGGGACTCACATTTATTCCAACACCCAGACCACCAGATCCTGACCAACTGCGCAGTGATCTACACACTTACCATAGAAGATTAAAATCTTGGATCATTTCCACTATAACACAGAATTCCCACACATTCCATTTACAACTAATTCCACCTGGGAACCTGCCTTTGAATCTCTGGCGGAGCCCATCCAAGAACTAATCCGGAAGGATGAGGAATGCTCTCCCGTTTTAGAGCCTCCTACAGGGCAAAATTAAACATTACAGGGATTCAAAGAAAAGGCACTCTCTGCACTCAGCAAAAGACAGGATATAATCATAAAACCTGCAGACAAGGGAGGACAAATAGTCTTACAGGATAGATTTAATTATCTCCTGGAAGCAGAAAGACAGCTCAACAACACAACCTATTATGTCCCCCTGGAACAACCTCTGCAGGCAGAAACACAGCATTTGATTAGGAAAATAATTACAAAATTATATGAAGATAAATATATTAAGGCTAAACAGATGACCTACCTCCTTGGCCCAGATAATCCGCGTTCCAGACTATTTTATCTACTTCCTAAAATCCATAAACCACCAGATACCTGGACAGTCCCGTTCCAGGTGCCTGCAGGTAGACCCATTGTAAGTGGACTGTGGCTCGGAATCATATCGTATAGCAGAGTTCATCGATCATTACATAAACCCATTAGCGCAAATCCATCCAAGTTACATTAAGGACACTTATGAATTTGTAAAGAAATTGCAAAATTTAACAGTACCGATAGGTACACTTTTATTTTCAATCGATATAGATTCCTTATACACAAACATTGACACGACTTTAGGGCTACAGGCGGTGGCAAAAGCGTTACGCAAAATGCCGGACCCCGATCGCCCCGATAATGTCATTCTCCAACTTTTGGAGATCACATTGACCAGGAATGATTTCCAATTTAATAATAAACATTATCTGCAAGTCTGTGGATGCGCTATGGGTAGAAAATATGCCCCCTCATATGCCGACATCTATTTAGCCGACTGGGAGGAAACGGCATTCAAAAAATGCCACACACTCCCGTTATTATATTTCCGCTATCTGGACGACATCTTTGACCTTTGGAGTGAATCCCTAAATTCATTCCATGAATTTTAGCAGTCCTAAATTCCCACCACCCGAAAATAAAGTTAAAACAAAACTTACAAACACAGGAGATTGAATTCCTGGACACGCGGATCTTCTTCCATAATCACACTGCCCACTCGAAACAGCTGGCCACCAAAGTACACTTCAAAGAGACCGACCGCCACACCCTTCTACACAAGAGCAGTTACCACCCCAGACACACATTTAAAGGGATCATCAAATCACAATTAATAAGATTCCATAGGATATGCACTTACCAGCAGGACATAGATGAGGCTACCTCGACTCTGTTCACAGCCCTTAGACCCAGAGGTTATTCCAGCCGTCAATTAGATCGGAGGTCAGAAACTCATTCAAAAATAAAAAAGATTATAAAACAGATAAGAGTAGTCTCGCACTTGTCCCGTTGGTGTTAACATATTCCCAGGACCTTTCAGGTTTAATTTCAGGCTTAAAGGCCAATTTCCACCGGGCACAGGAATTAATCGACCCCTTGAATAATTTCCGCCCGATTACAGCCTATAAAAGAAATAAAAACCTATCAGACATACTGGTTCACACACGATTTGATCATTCCAAAAACAACAGCACAGACACGTGGTTACTCAGATACTCACCGTATATAGTAAATAGCCATTCAGGGCAGGGAGCTACAGTAACATTCAGATGTACTCCACAAACCACCAACTTGATCTATATGATCGAATGTACACACTGTAATAAACTTTATATTGGGGAAACAGAAAAAACAGCCAAAACCAGAATCTCACAACATCTGTACCGTATACGGGGAGGTTAGGGTACATCGATCCTACATAGGCATTTCATCCAAGTTGGCCTGGAATTTTTGAAATATAGAATCCTGGATAGCAAACAGACCTGGTCCAAACAACAGAGACGTCGAATTGAACGACAATGGATACAAAAAATAAAAACGATCGATCCACTGGGCTTTAATGAAAAATACAATTAAAATCCTACTTGTGTATTGTGGGCTCGTCCTCTTCTTCTTCTTCTTCCCTTTCCGTGTCCTTTATGACCGCCTTTAATTTTCTAACAAAGCACGATTGGTCTATTAAGGTCAATTAACAATATCTCTGCTAGAATGTGAATACCCGGTTTACATGAGACCCCGGAATAAATAGCACTTATAATCATCTGGTGGTTGGATGTGAATGCATGTATTTAGGTGTTTGTGTGTGTATAGTTATATGCACACGAATGCATATAAATTGTATTTATATAAATAAAATAAATATTTTACTAATTTAGTAACAAATCAATATAAACAATAGAAATAACTTATATTTCTGTCATAATAATTGAGCATGCTTTTGGATACTAATATTATGCATGAATTTCGATTTCTTGCCCCCAGTTTCCCTTTTACGGCAACTACTAAAAATTGTGTGTTGCGTTCAATGCATGCTCGGTTGTTTGAGTGTTTTTCCTTTCCCACTCACCCTCTCTTTTTTCCTGTTTCCTTATATTCCATATCATCCACCAATCATTAATTTCGTCCACGGGTCTACGGCGAAGCCGAGGAATCCCCCATAGCAGCCAAATAATTCTCCCATGGCAGGGATTCCCCTAGATAACTGGAAAACACATACATATATACAAATATAAACACATTTCTAACAACATGGAAGGGTATGCATCTAATTACGCTCTCTTTTTTGCTAAACAAACATTGTTTTAAATTAAAAATGATTTTATGTGTTATGTTTTATTCAGCATGATGTATATATCTTATTATATTTTATTGTGTGGAGATGCATGTTTAGCACTCTTTTATGTACAGCACTTACCTGTATATAGCACTTACCTGTGTATAGCGTTTCCTATGTACAGCACTTATTTTACATTTTTTTATTGCATGATTTTTATTGCATGATACTTAGATTACAGCTCTTTATTGGATGCTTACCCTTTCTACTTATGGATTTACTCCCCCAGCAGTTGGATATCCCACCTCACTTTTTTTTAGGGGGATCATGCCTGGAAATATTCCACTGGTTATTTCAGAACTTGGCAGTCTTCATCGTGATCTGGAGTCTTCCCTTCCTCCAGACCCCCCCCCCCCCCTTTTTTTTTTTAAAAACCTGCACTTGGAACAGACCCTGGAACCTATTTTGATTTTAATACTTTTACACAGACCCTGACCTTCAACCTAACCGCCTGACTCCTACTCTGACCCTATACATGACCTGATCCCTAAAACCTAACCATTCAACTTGTACCTGAGGCCCTAACCCTAACCTGACCTCGACCCTGCCCCAACCCTAACCTGACTTCGACCCTGCCCCAACCCTAACCTGACCTCGACCCTGCCCCAACCCTAACCTGACTTCGACCCTGCCCAACCCTAACCTGACCCCGCCCCTGCCCTACCCCCCCCCCCCCTACCCTAACCTGACCCTGACCCTGCCCTAACCCTAACCTGACCCTCGACCCTGCCCCAACCCTAACCTGACCCTTCGACCCTGCCCCCAACCCTAACCTGACCTTGACCTAATCCTATTACTATGTTGGAGGACCCAACTCTAACTAGTAAAGCTATAAACCCCCCCCTCCCGGTTTTCAGGAGGAAGAGCCCCCAATCCAGGTCCAACAGGATCTCCAGAGTTGAGGATCCCTAACACAACCTATTGATGTGATTGAAAAAAAAATATCAGGGATATATAAAAATTCAACATTTTCACAAATAATACTCCCTGTCCTAATAGGCTGTGTTTTCCTCACCCCTCCTTGTCCCCTCCCTTTACTTACCTTCATATCCTTTCAAAACTTGTACTCTCCTCTCACTGAACCAGCTCCGGACCATTTATCAATCTGCTTTTTCTCCATGAGCCAATATGGAACCTATAAAAAAAATATATAAAAAAAAACATTGTATATATGTGTGTATGTATATATACACATATACAGATAAAATAGAAATAAAGATCAGTATAATACATGTTGCCAGCGCATCAGAGACATCTAGTGGTGTCCCCTTCCCCTAACCTAACCTGACCTCGACCTTGCCCTAACCCTAACCTGACCCCCGCCCCTGCCCTAACCCTAACCTGACCCTGGACCCTGCCCCAACCCTAACCTGACCTTGACCTAATCCTATTACTATGTTGGAGGACCCAACTCTAACTAGTAAAGCTATAAACCCCCCCCCCTCCCGGTTTTCAGGAGGAAGAGCCCCCAATATGCCAATATGGAACCTATAAAAAAATATATATAAAAAAACATTGTATATATGTGTGTATGTATATATACATATATAAAGATAAAATAGACAAAGATCAAAATAATACATGTTGCCAGTGCATTAGTGACATCTAGTGGTGTCCCCTTCCCCTAACCTAACCTTGCCAGAGCCTTGTCTTTGTTTGATCAATTTTAACAGATAAATGAATAACCTAAGGCTCCAATGGAGTAATCACTTTTCGCTTACAGATGATAGTATATATAGAAACACCCCCTTTTGTAAATTTTTTTTTTCTCTCTTCTTTTTCTTTTTCTTTTATTGCCCCACCTCCTTTCAATCTCTTATTATCTTACCTTTTATTTCTAGGATCCACCCTCATGGACTTGATCTATATGAATCTATTATAAAAGGAAAAAAAAGAATATCAATTGTTTTAAATCCAGTTGTACCTTTAAAAGGAGGGGCATAAATTTAAATAACACCCCCTGAGAAAGGGTCCCCTGCAGGACCAATCACCTACCAGGTACTGCCCCCAAGATTACTTACATAGAGGCCTGGATCCTTCACTCTCTTCTTGCTCCCCTGAAGAAGCCTTCCAGGCGAAACGTTGGGACCTTCTTTCCTTTAATCCTCTGAGAGAGACTAACTTCAGACAGGTTTTCTCACTAAAAAAGAGAAAATACTTTTTTTAAGCTTTTATAGTGCAGGTTTTGTTTCATTTTTTCTAATGTTTTATTGTTTTATTACTAGTTTTGGTGGGTACATACACAAACAGGGTCTAACCAGAGGACTGAGGCTTGAGGCCTACTGGATCTGGTCTCAGGCCTGGATCAGCAAATGGGTGAGTGTTGTCTACTAACCTACAGGAAAAAGAGTGTGCGCACACAGAAGATTATACAACATCACGTTTGAAGACTCTACACAACTCTCCCCAGCTAATCCAAGCATCGACACAAACCTCAACTATTTTAAACAAAACTCATCCCCTGTTTGGATGGATTCCCCACCCTGAAGGACTTTTTATTATTTATTTATTTATATCTTTTATTTTCTATTTATGATTGCCCTGCAAGGATATTTTGAATCCTGATTTTTTTTACACACGTGTCCCCCTGTTTTGGTAATACAGGATTATCACGGAGCCTTATTGTTTTCTACTGCACTGTAAGTGCTTGCTAAGTATTTTAAGCTAACCTAGTGTGCTGTTGTCTCCTCTCTTATCTTCCCTACCCCTTTCTCTTTTAATCCTTTTGTTCCCCCCTTGTTTTAGTATCCTCTTTTAAGTATCTCTTATGCTCATTTAATTTGGTTTTTATTTAACCAGATCTGTTTAAATGAAATTTAATCATTAATTTAATTATTGTTTCATTTTAACTGACTGATTACCTAATTTTATTTTTTATACTATCATCTGTTTAACAAACCCTCTGCTTTTCACTACGGATCTCTTAGCAGCACAGCCACCATGTCCTTACCCCTGAGTAACAGATTTGAAGTGCTGGCTCAACCAAATAGCCCGGGTAAGTGTGGGACTGCGGAACAAAATCTACTCAAGCCAGCCCCTAGGGAAACTGCCTCGGCTTCTCCAAATGACCCTCAGGATCTAGACCTAACAAAAGTATATTTGAAGATGTTACAGGCCATTCACCACTCCGAGATTATTGCTAGGGCTACACAGCAAAACACAGCCCTAATGGGTATGATGAAGAAAGCAAATCAACTGACTCACTTCTTTAAACCAGCAGTTCCTAATCCGGCAACTCTGGAAAGGGTTAAAATAAACACAGATCAATGGCTGAACAATAATTTAATAATCCTGGCTGACCATTATGATGCCTTATTAGCATCTCTTTTAGCACAGGTGATAACCTTTCAACCAGCAGCCTTAAGTAAAGCCTTAAAATGGGCTAAACTGAGATATGGACCTCGACTTACCGACAGCTCCATAGACACCCTGAGAACCATGGTGCTCCAAGGGCAACCACAGGTGGGCCCGGAGAGTGTGGAACCCTCTCTACAGGATTTTCCACCTCTCCCCACTCCAGATCAGGCGGCACAGGCCAAACTATCCCCAATGCACCAGCCATCCCTTCCCCAGCCTCTCAAGACACACCTGGAACAGAGACCAAGCCACAGGAACAAATTAACACATATTAAAATGCACAAACATAATAAGGCCCATAGCCCTACACAGGAGCAGTCCAAATCAAATAATATCACAGCGACTGCCCAGGTACACGATTTACCTACCGCCATTACAATATCGTTTGAAAACTTACCTGACAACATTAAATCACCAACTCTAGATCCAGACAGGGACAGCCGGCCTCTGAGTTCCCCGCTTGCCAAACCACAGGAACCGGTGGAACCCACACCGGCTCATCCACACACTGCAAGAATGAATATCGCTTCTCCTTTGCAGATACCTCCTGTATCGACAGCGTCATCCACTCTTCTGGAGGGCTGTGGCATGAAACACAGGGGGGCCCCCCTGCAGACCTTTGAGGACCCCCTAACGCTGTCCCAGCCACAATCCCCTAAAATAGAGGAGAAAGAGAGAATTAGCATCCAAAAACATGCTAGGGTCACAGTCACTAAACTCCCCATCACACACTATAGCAATGTAGCAGTAGCAGTAGCAGGTTCAGATGCTGTTTCCTCCAGTCCTTTACCTTCTCAAATCACTGTCTCCTCCTCTCCCCCTCCAGCTCCAGAACCACGGTCTAAGCAGCCGGAGCAGCTGCGGCCTCCTACAGACATGGGTGAACAAGCTCAAAAACCAAACCTAAATAACCAGGATGTGATGATGGCAAATTTTTCAGAAAGCAAAAATGCACGAAAACTTGCACAATCTGAATCCTGTTGTAAGAGCACCTCACCTCGTCTGCACTCTGGGGCCGCGGTGACCTCCTGACTGTGAACCCACGGTCCACCAGAGAACGGAGCATAAAATTAGGAATTGGCACCTCACACCTAGAAAAGCTATTATAATAATAGGAGATTCAAATCTAGCTCGAGTGCCACAATTTGCCAGTGAAGAAATCCAGATGGACAGCTTCCCTGGAGCACAATTCCATCACATAGGGGAGATTTTGAAAAAACTTCCCCCTACCAAAACAGTAAAACAGCAGTTTTGTCAGTGGGTTTGAATAACTGCCTAAGACGGCAACAGCCACTTACAATTATAAAACAACTTAATGCACTATTGAAAATAGCAAAGGAAACATTTCCCAATGCCCTGATCTATATACCAATTATTAACATCAGCAACAGACTGGAGAAACAGCAAAAGGACCTAATAACACACCTGAATAGCTATATAGAAAAGAAATGCACTTACCTGTCAGAGATCAGTCCACTCCACTTCAAGACTGAGCCAAGAGATCCAGTACACTGGACTAAGGAGACGGCCGAGAAAATAGCTGAACACTGGGTGGATCAATTAAACATGTGAGTGGGGAGCAGTGCACTACAGCAACTCCCCAAAACTCAAACATCACCAACCTCTGCTCTTCCTTTAAACTAAACTACCTAGAAAGGGAGATTTTAAAGAGGGGACTCACATTTATTCCAACACCCAGACCACCAGATCCTGACCAACTGCGCAGTGATCTACACACTTACCATAGAAGATTAAAAATCTTGGATCATTTCCACTATAACACAGAATTCCCACACATTCCATTTACAACTAATTCCACCTGGGAACCTGCCTTTGAATCTCTGGCGGAGCCCATCCAAGAACTAATCCGGAAGGATGAGGAATGCCTCTCCCGTTTTAGAGCCTCCTACAGGGCAAAATTAAACATTACAGGGATTCAAAGAAAGGCACTCTCTGCACTCAGCAAAAGACAGGATATAATCATAAAACCTGCAGACAAGGGAGGACAAATAGTCTTACAGGATAGATTTAATTATCTCCTGGAAGCAGAAAGACAGCTCAACAACACAACCTATTATGTCCCCCTGGAACAACCTCTGCAGGCAGAAACACAGCATTTGATTAGGAAAATAATTACAAAATTATATGAAGATAAATATATTAAGGCTAAACAGATGACCTACCTCCTTGGCCCAGATAATCCGCGTTCCAGACTATTTTATCTACTTCCTAAAATCCATAAACCACCAGATACCTGGACAGTCCCGTTCCAGGTGCCTGCAGGTAGACCCATTGTAAGTGACTGTGGCTCGGAATCATATCGTATAGCAGAGTTCATCGATCATTACATAAACCCATTAGCGCAAATCCATCCAAGTTACATTAAGGACACTTATGAATTTGTAAAGAAATTGCAAAATTTAACAGTACCGATAGGTACACTTTTATTTTCAATCGATATAGATTCCTTATACACAAACATTGACACGACTTTAGGGCTACAGGCGGTGGCAAAAGCGTTACGCAAAATGCCGGACCCCGATCGCCCCGATAATGTCATTCTCCAACTTTTGGAGATCACATTGACCAGGAATGATTTCCAATTTAATAATAAACATTATCTGCAAGTCTGTGGATGCGCTATGGGTAGAAAATATGCCCCCTCATATGCCGACATCTATTTAGCCGACTGGGAGGAAACGGCATTCAAAAAATGCCACACACTCCCGTTATTATATTTCCGCTATCTGGACGACATCTTTGACCTTTGGAGTGAATCCCTAAATTCATTCCATGAATTTTTAGCAGTCCTAAATTCCCACCACCCGAAAATAAAGTTAAAACAAAACTTACAAACACAGGAGATTGAATTCCTGGACACGCGGATCTTCTTCCATAATCACACTGCCCACTCGAAACAGCTGGCCACCAAAGTACACTTCAAAGAGACCGACCGCCACACCCTTCTACACAAGAGCAGTTACCACCCCAGACACACATTTAAAGGGATCATCAAATCACAATTAATAAGATTCCATAGGATATGCACTTACCAGCAGGACATAGATGAGGCTACCTCGACTCTGTTCACAGCCCTTAGACCCAGAGGTTATTCCAGCCGTCAATTAGATCGGAGGTCAGAAACTCATTCAAAAATAAAAAAGATTATAAAACAGATAAGAGTAGTCTCGCACTTGTCCCGTTGGTGTTAACATATTCCCAGGACCTTTCAGGTTTAATTTCAGGCTTAAAGGCCAATTTCCACCGGGCACAGGAATTAATCGACCCCTTGAATAATTTCCGCCCGATTACAGCCTATAAAAGAAATAAAAACCTATCAGACATACTGGTTCACACACGATTTGATCATTCCAAAAACAACAGCACAGACACGTGGTTACTCAGATACTCACCGTATATAGTAAATAGCCATTCAGGGCAGGGAGCTACAGTAACATTCAGATGTACTCCACAAACCACCAACTTGATCTATATGATCGAATGTACACACTGTAATAAACTTTATATTGGGGAAACAGAAAAAACAGCCAAAACCAGAATCTCACAACATCTGTACCGTATACGGGGAGGTTAGGGTACATCGATCCTACATAGGCATTTCATCCAAGTTGGCCTGGAATTTTTGAAATATAGAATCCTGGATAGCAAACAGACCTGGTCCAAACAACAGAGACGTCGAATTGAACGACAATGGATACAAAAAATAAAAACGATCGATCCACTGGGCTTTAATGAAAAATACAATTAAAATCCTACTTGTGTATTGTGGGCTCGTCCTCTTCTTCTTCTTCTTCCCTTTCCGTGTCCTTTATGACCGCCTTTAATTTTCTAACAAAGCACGATTGGTCTATTAAGGTCAATTAACAATATCTCTGCTAGAATGTGAATACCCGGTTTACATGAGACCCCGGAATAAATAGCACTTATAATCATCTGGTGGTTGGATGTGAATGCATGTATTTAGGTGTTTGTGTGTGTATAGTTATATGCACACGAATGCATATAAATTGTATTTATATAAATAAAATAAATATTTTACTAATTTAGTAACAAATCAATATAAACAATAGAAATAACTTATATTTCTGTCATAATAATTGAGCATGCTTTTGGATACTAATATTATGCATGAATTTCGATTTCTTGCCCCCAGTTTCCCTTTTACGGCAACTACTAAAAATTGTGTGTTGCGTTCAATGCATGCTCGGTTGTTTGAGTGTTTTTCCTTTCCCACTCACCCTCTCTTTTTTCCTGTTTCCTTATATTCCATATCATCCACCAATCATTAATTTCGTCCACGGGGTCTACGGCGAAGCGAGGAATCCCCATAGCAGCCAAATAATTCTCCCATGGCAGGGATTCCCCTAGATAACTGGAAAACACATACATATATACAAATATAAACACATTTCTAACAACATGGAAGGGTATGCATCTAATTACGCTCTCTTTTTTGCTAAACAAACATTGTTTTAAATTAAAAATGATTTTATGTGTTATGTTTTATTCAGCATGATGTATATATCTTATTATATTTTATTGTGTGGAGATGCATGTTTAGCACTCTTTTATGTACAGCACTTACCTGTATATAGCACTTACCTGTGTATAGCGTTTCCTATGTACAGCACTTATTTTACATTTTTTTATTGCATGATTTTTATTGCATGATACTTAGATTACAGCTCTTTATTGGATGCTTACCCTTTCTACTTATGGATTTACTCCCCCAGCAGTTGGATATCCCACCTCACTTTTTTTAGGGGGGATCATGCCTGGAAATATTCCACTGGTTATTTCAGAACTTGGCAGTCTTCATCGTGATCTGGAGTCTTCCCTTCCTCCAGACCCGCCCCCCCCCCCTTTTTTTTTTAAAAACCTGCACTTGGAACAGACCCTGGAACCTATTTTGATTTTAATACTTTTACACAGACCCTGACCTTCAACCTAACCGCCTGACTCCTACTCTGACCCTATACATGACCTGATCCCTAAAACCTAACCATTCAACTTGTACTGAGGCCCTAACCCTAACCTGACCTCGACCCTGCCCCAACCCTAACCTGACTTCGACCCTGCCCCAACCCTAACCTGACCTCGACCCTGCCCCAACCCTAACCTGACTTCGACCCTGCCCCAACCCTAACCTGACCCCGCCCTGCCCTAACCCTACCTGACCCTGCCCTAACCCTAACCTGACCCTCGACCCTGCCCTAACACTAACCTGACCCTTGACCCTTGACCCTGCCCCAACCCTAACCTGACCTTGACCTAATCCTATTACTATGTTGGAGGACCCAACTCTAACTAGTAAAGCTATAAACCCCCCCCCCTCCCGGTTTTCAGGAGGAAGAGCCCCCAATCCAGGTCCAACAGGATCTCCAGAGTTGAGGATCCCTAACACAACCTATTGATGTGATTGAAAAAAAAATATCAGGGATATATAAAAATTCAACATTTTCACAAATAATACTCCCTGTCCTAATAGGCTGTGTTTTCCTCACCCCTCCTTGTCCCCTCCCTTTACTTACCTTCATATCCTTTCAAAACTTGTACTCTCCTCTCACTGAACCAGCTCCGGACCATTTATCAATCTGCTTTTTCTCCATGAGCCAATATGGAACCTATAAAAAAAATATATAAAAAAAACATTGTATATATGTGTGTATGTATATATACACATATACAGATAAAATAGAAATAAAGATCAGTATAATACATGTTGCCAGCGCATCAGAGACATCTAGTGGTGTCCCCTTCCCCTAACCTAACCTGACCTCGACCTTGCCCTAACCCTAACCTGACCCCCCCGCCCCCTGCCCTAACCCTAACCTGACCCTGGACCCTGCCCCAACCCTAACCTGACCTTGACCTAATCCTATTACTATGTTGGAGGACCCAACTCTAACTAGTAAAGCTATAAACCCCCCCCCCCTCCCGGTTTTCAGGAGGAAGAGCCCCCAATATGCCAATATGGAACCTATAAAAAAATATATATAAAAAAACATTGTATATATGTGTGTATGTATATATACATATATAAAGATAAAATAGACAAAGATCAAAATAATACATGTTGCCAGTGCATTAGTGACATCTAGTGGTGTCCCCTTCCCCTAACCTAACCTTGCCAGAGCCTTGTCTTTGTTTGATCAATTTTAACAGATAAATGAATAACCTAAGGCTCCAATGGAGTAATCACTTTTCGCTTACAGATGATAGTATATATAGAAACACCCCCTTTTGTAAATTTTTTTTTTCTCTCTTCTTTTTCTTTTTCTTTTATTGCCCCACCTCCTTTCAATCTCTTATTATCTTACCTTTTATTTCTAGGATCCACCCTCATGGACTTGATCTATATGAATCTATTATAAAAGGAAAAAAAAGAATATCAATTGTTTTAAATCCAGTTGTACCTTTAAAAGGAGGGGCATAAATTTAAATAACACCCCCTGAGAAAGGGTCCCCTGCAGGACCAATCACCTACCAGGTACTGCCCCCAAGATTACTTACATAGAGGCCTGGATCCTTCACTCTCTTCTTGCTCCCCTGAAGAAGCCTTCCAGGCGAAACGTTGGGACCTTCTTTCCTTTAATCCTCTGAGAGAGACTAACTTCAGACAGGTTTTCTCACTAAAAAAGAGAAAATACTTTTTTAAGCTTTTATAGTGCAGGTTTTGTTTCATTTTTTCTAATGTTTTATTGTTTTATTACTAGTTTTGGTGGGTACATACACAAACAGGGTCTAACCAGAGGACTGAGGCTTGAGGCCTAATGGATCTGGTCTCAGGCCTGGATCAGCAAATGGGTGAGTGTTGTCTACTAACCTACAGGAAAAAGAGTGTGCGCACACAGAAGATTATACAACATCACGTTTGAAGACTCTACACAACTCTCCCCAGCTAATCCAAGCATCGACACAAACCTCAACTATTTTAAACAAAACTCATCCCCTGTTTGGATGGATTCCCCACCCTGAAGGACTTTTTATTATTTATTTATTTTATATCTTTTATTTTCTATTTATGATTGCCCTGCAAGGATATTTTTGAATCCTGATTTTTTTTACACACGTGTCCCCCTGTTTTGGTAATACAGGATTATCACGGAGCCTTATTGTTTTCTACTGCACTGTAAGTGCTTGCTAAGTATTTTAAGCTAACCTAGTGTGCTGTTGTCTCCTCTCTTATCTTCCCTACCCCTTTCTCTTTTAATCCTTTTGTTCCCCCTTGTTTTAGTATCCTCTTTTAAGTATCTCTTATGCTCATTTAATTTGGTTTTTATTTAACCAGATCTGTTTAAATGAAATTTAATCATTAATTTAATTATTGTTTCATTTTAACTGACTGATTACCTAATTTTATTTTTTATACTATCATCTGTTTAACAAACCCTCTGCTTTTCACTACGGATCTCTTAGCAGCACAGCCACCATGTCCTTACCCCTGAGTAACAGATTTGAAGTGCTGGCTCAACCAAATAGCCCGGGTAAGTGTGGGACTGCGGAACAAAATCTACTCAAGCCAGCCCCTAGGGAAACTGCCTCGGCTCCTCCAAATGACCCTCAGGATCTAGACCTAACAAAAGTATATTTGAAGATGTTACAGGCCATTCACCACTCCGAGATTATTGCTAGGGCTACACAGCAAAACACAGCCCTAATGGGTATGATGAAGAAAGCAAATCAACTGACTCACTTCATTAAACCAGCAGTTCCTAATCCGGCAACTCTGGAAAGGGTTAAAATAAACACAGATCAATGGCTGAACAATAATTTAATAATCCTGGCTGACCATTATGATGCCTTATTAGCATCTCTTTTAGCACAGGTGATAACCTTTCAACCAGCAGCCTTAAGTAAAGCCTTAAAATGGGCTAAACTGAGATATGGACCTCGACTTACCGACAGCTCCATAGACACCCTGAGAACCATGGTGCTCCAAGGGCAACCACAGGTGGGCCCGGAGAGTGTGGAACCCTCTCTACAGGATTTTCCACCTCTCCCCACTCCAGATCAGGCGGCACAGGCCAAACTATCCCCAATGCACCAGCCATCCCTTCCCCAGCCTCTCAAGACACACCTGGAACAGAGACCAAGCCACAGGAACAAATTAACACATATTAAAATGCACAAACATAATAAGGCCCATAGCCCTACACAGGAGCAGTCCAAATCAAATAATATCACAGCGACTGCCCAGGTACACGATTTACCTACCGCCATTACAATATCGTTTGAAAACTTACCTGACAACATTAAATCACCAACTCTAGATCCAGACAGGGACAGCCGGCCTCTGAGTTCCCCGCTTGCCAAACCACAGGAACCGGTGGAACCCACACCGGCTCATCCACACACTGCAAGAATGAATATCGCTTCTCCTTTGCAGATACCTCCTGTATCGACAGCGTCATCCACTCTTCTGGAGGGCTGTGGCATGAAACACAGGGGGGCCCCCCTGCAGACCTTTGAGGACCCCCTAACGCTGTCCCAGCCACAATCCCCTAAAATAGAGGAGAAAGAGAGAATTAGCATCCAAAAACATGCTAGGGTCACAGTCACTAAACTCCCCATCACACACTATAGCAATGTAGCAGTAGCAGTAGCAGGTTCAGATGCTGTTTCCTCCAGTCCTTTACCTTCTCAAATCACTGTCTCCTCCTCTCCCCCTCCAGCTCCAGAACCACGGTCTAAGCAGCCGGAGCAGCTGCGGCCTCCTACAGACATGGGTGAACAAGCTCAAAAACCAAACCTAAATAACCAGGATGTGATGATGGCAAATTTTTCAGAAAGCAAAAATGCACGAAAACTTGCACAATCTGAATCCTGTTGTAAGAGCACCTCACCTCGTCTGCACTCTGGGGCCGCGGTGACCTCCGACTGTGAACCCACGGTCCACCAGAGAACGGAGCATAAAATTAGGAATTGGCACCTCACACCTAGAAAAGCTATTATAATAATAGGAGATTCAAATCTAGCTCGAGTGCCACAATTTGCCAGTGAAGAAATCCAGATGGACAGCTTCCCTGGAGCACAATTCCATCACATAGGGGAGATTTTGAAAAAACTTCCCCCTACCAAAACAGTAAAAACAGCAGTTTTGTCAGTGGGTTTGAATAACTGCCTAAGACGGCAACAGCCACTTTCAATTATAAAACAACTTAATGCACTATTGAAAATAGCAAAGGAAACATTTCCCAATGCCCTGATCTATATACCAATTATTAACATCAGCAACAGACTGGAGAAACAGCAAAAGGACCTAATAACACACCTGAATAGCTATATAGAAAAGAAATGCACTTACCTGTCAGAGATCAGTCCACTCCACTTCAAGACTGAGCCAAGAGATCCAGTACACTGGACTAAGGAGACGGCCGAGAAAATAGCTGAACACTGGGTGGATCAATTAAACATGTGAGTGGGGAGCAGTGCACTACAGCAACTCCCCAAAACTCAAACATCACCAACCTCTGCTCTTCCTTTAAACTAAACTACCTAGAAAGGGAGATTTTAAAGAGGGGACTCACATTTATTCCAACACCCAGACCACCAGATCCTGACCAACTGCGCAGTGATCTACACACTTACCATAGAAGATTAAAAATCTTGGATCATTTCCACTATAACACAGAATTCCCACACATTCCATTTACAACTAATTCCACCTGGGAACCTGCCTTTGAATCTCTGGCGGAGCCCATCCAAGAACTAATCCGGAAGGATGAGGAATGCCTCTCCCGTTTTAGAGCCTCCTACAGGGCAAAATTAAACATTACAGGGATTCAAAGAAAGGCACTCTCTGCACTCAGCAAAAGACAGGATATAATCATAAAACCTGCAGACAAGGGAGGACAAATAGTCTTACAGGATAGATTTAATTATCTCCTGGAAGCAGAAAGACAGCTCAACAACACAACCTATTATGTCCCCCTGGAACAACCTCTGCAGGCAGAAACACAGCATTTGATTAGGAAAATAATTACAAAATTATATGAAGATAAATATATTAAGGCTAAACAGATGACCTACCTCCTTGGCCCAGATAATCCGCGTTCCAGACTATTTTATCTACTTCCTAAAATCCATAAACCACCAGATACCTGGACAGTCCCGTTCCAGGTGCCTGCAGGTAGACCCATTGTAAGTGACTGTGGCTCGGAATCATATCGTATAGCAGAGTTCATCGATCATTACATAAACCCATTAGCGCAAATCCATCCAAGTTACATTAAGGACACTTATGAATTTGTAAAGAAATTGCAAAATTTAACAGTACCGATAGGTACACTTTTATTTTCAATCGATATAGATTCCTTATACACAAACATTGACACGACTTTAGGGCTACAGGCGGTGGCAAAAGCGTTACGCAAAATGCCGGACCCCGATCGCCCCGATAATGTCATTCTCCAACTTTTGGAGATCACATTGACCAGGAATTATTTCCAATTTAATAATAAACATTATCTGCAAGTCTGTGGATGCGCTATGGGTAGAAAATATGCCCCCTCATATGCCGACATCTATTTAGCCGACTGGGAGGAAACGGCATTCAAAAAATGCCACACACTCCCGTTATTATATTTCCGCTATCTGGACGACATCTTTGACCTTTGGAGTGAATCCCTAAATTCATTCCATGAATTTTTAGCAGTCCTAAATTCCCACCACCCGAAAATAAAGTTAAAACAAAACTTACAAACACAGGAGATTGAATTCCTGGACACGCGGATCTTCTTCCATAATCACACTGCCCACTCGAAACAGCTGGCCACCAAAGTACACTTCAAAGAGACCGACCGCCACACCCTTCTACACAAGAGCAGTTACCACCCCAGACACACATTTAAAGGGATCATCAAATCACAATTAATAAGATTCCATAGGATATGCACTTACCAGCAGGACATAGATGAGGCTACCTCGACTCTGTTCACAGCCCTTAGACCCAGAGGTTATTCCAGCCGTCAATTAGATCGGAGGTCAGAAACTCATTCAAAAATAAAAAAGATTATAAAACAGATAAGAGTAGTCTCGCACTTGTCCCGTTGGTGTTAACATATTCCCAGGACCTTTCAGGTTTAATTTCAGGCTTAAAGGCCAATTTCCACCGGGCACAGGAATTAATCGACCCCTTGAATAATTTCCGCCCGATTACAGCCTATAAAAGAAATAAAAACCTATCAGACATACTGGTTCACACACGATTTGATCATTCCAAAAACAACAGCACAGACACGTGGTTACTCAGATACTCACCGTATATAGTAAATAGCCATTCAGGGCAGGGAGCTACAGTAACATTCAGATGTACTCCACAAACCACCAACTTGATCTATATGATCGAATGTACACACTGTAATAAACTTTATATTGGGGAAACAGAAAAAACAGCCAAAACCAGAATCTCACAACATCTGTACCGTATACGGGGAGGTTAGGGTACATCGATCCTACATAGGCATTTCATCCAAGTTGGCCTGGAATTTTTGAAATATAGAATCCTGGATAGCAAACAGACCTGGTCCAAACAACAGAGACGTCGAATTGAACGACAATGGATACAAAAAATAAAAACGATCGATCCACTGGGCTTTAATGAAAAATACAATTAAAATCCTACTTGTGTATTGTGGGCTCTTCCTCTTCTTCTTCTTCTTCCCTTTCCGTGTCCTTTATGACCGCCTTTAATTTTCTAACAAAGCACGATTGGTCTATTAAGGTCAATTAACAATATCTCTGCTAGAATGTGAATACCCGGTTTACATGAGACCCCGGAATAAATAGCACTTATAATCATCTGGTGGTTGGATGTGAATGCATGTATTTAGGTGTTTGTGTGTGTATAGTTATATGCACACGAATGCATATAAATTGTATTTATATAAATAAAATAAATATTTTACTAATTTAGTAACAAATCAATATAAACAATAGAAATAACTTATATTTCTGTCATAATAATTGAGCATGCTTTTGGATACTAATATTATGCATGAATTTCGATTTCTTGCCCCCAGTTTCCCTTTTACGGCAACTACTAAAAATTGTGTGTTGCGTTCAATGCATGCTCGGTTGTTTGAGTGTTTTTCCTTTCCCACTCACCCTCTCTTTTTTCCTGTTTCCTTATATTCCATATCATCCACCAATCATTAATTTCGTCCACGGGGTCTACGGCGAAGCCGAGGAATCCCCCATAGCAGCCAAATAATTCTCCCATGGCAGGGATTCCCCTAGATAACTGGAAAACACATACATATATACAAATATAAACACATTTCTAACAACATGGAAGGGTATGCATCTAATTACGCTCTCTTTTTTGCTAAACAAACATTGTTTTAAATTAAAAATGATTTTATGTGTTATGTTTTATTCAGCATGATGTATATATCTTATTATATTTTATTGTGTGGAGATGCATGTTTAGCACTCTTTTATGTACAGCACTTACCTGTATATAGCACTTACCTGTGTATAGCGTTTCCTATGTACAGCACTTATTTTACATTTTTTTATTGCATGATTTTTATTGCATGATACTTAGATTACAGCTCTTTATTGGATGCTTACCCTTTCTACTTATGGATTTACTCCCCCAGCAGTTGGATATCCCACCTCACTTTTTTTAGGGGGGATCATGCCTGGAAATATTCCACTGGTTATTTCAGAACTTGGCAGTCTTCATCGTGATCTGGAGTCTTCCCTTCCTCCAGACCCCCCCCCCCCCCTTTTTTTTTTAAAAACCTGCACTTGGAACAGACCCTGGAACCTATTTTGATTTTAATACTTTTACACAGACCCTGACCTTCAACCTAACCGCCTGACTCCTACTCTGACCCTATACATGACCTGATCCCTAAAACCTAACCATTCAACTTGTACTGAGGCCCTAACCCTAACCTGACCTCGACCCTGCCCCAACCCTAACCTGACTCGACCCTTGCACCCTACTGACCGACCCTGCCCCAACCCTAACCTGACCTTGACCTAATCCTATTACTATGTTGGAGGACCCAACTCTAACTAGTAAAGCTATAAACCCCCCCCCTCCCGGTTTTCAGGAGGAAGAGCCCCCAATCCAGGTCCAACAGGATCTCCAGAGTTGAGGATCCCTAACACAACCTATTGATGTGATTGAAAAAAAAATATCAGGGATATATAAAAATTCAACATTTTCACAAATAATACTCCCTGTCCTAATAGGCTGTGTTTTCCTCACCCCTCCTTGTCCCCTCCCTTTACTTACCTTCATATCCTTTCAAAACTTGTACTCTCCTCTCACTGAACCAGCTCCGGACCATTTATCAATCTGCTTTTTCTCCATGAGCCAATATGGAACCTATAAAAAAAATATATAAAAAAAAACATTGTATATATGTGTGTATGTATATATACACATATACAGATAAAATAGAAATAAAGATCAGTATAATACATGTTGCCAGCGCATCAGAGACATCTAGTGGTGTCCCCTTCCCCTAACCTAACCTGACCTCGACCTTGCCCTAACCCTAACCTGACCCCCGCCCCTGCCCTAACCCTAACCTGACCCTGGACCCTGCCCCAACCCTAACCTGACCTTGACCTAATCCTATTACTATGTTGGAGGACCCAACTCTAACTAGTAAAGCTATAAACCCCCCCCCCCCCCCTCCCGGTTTTCAGGAGGAAGAGCCCCCAATATGCCAATATGGAACCTATAAAAAAATATATATAAAAAAACATTGTATATATGTGTGTATGTATATATACATATATAAAGATAAAATAGACAAAGATCAAAATAATACATGTTGCCAGTGCATTAGTGACATCTAGTGGTGTCCCCTTCCCCTAACCTAACCTTGCCAGAGCCTTGTCTTTGTTTGATCAATTTTAACAGATAAATGAATAACCTAAGGCTCCAATGGAGTAATCACTTTTCGCTTACAGATGATAGTATATATAGAAACACCCCCTTTTGTAAATTTTTTTTTTCTCTCTTCTTTTTCTTTTTCTTTTATTGCCCCACCTCCTTTCAATCTCTTATTATCTTACCTTTTATTTCTAGGATCCACCCTCATGGACTTGATCTATATGAATCTATTATAAAAGGAAAAAAAAGAATATCAATTGTTTTAAATCCAGTTGTACCTTTAAAAGGAGGGGCATAAATTTAAATAACACCCCCTGAGAAAGGGTCCCCTGCAGGACCAATCACCTACCAGGTACTGCCCCCAAGATTACTTACATAGAGGCCTGGATCCTTCACTCTCTTCTTGCTCCCCTGAAGAAGCCTTCCAGGCGAAACGTTGGGACCTTCTTTCCTTTAATCCTCTGAGAGAGACTAACTTCAGACAGGTTTTCTCACTAAAAAAGAGAAAATACTTTTTTAAGCTTTTATAGTGCAGGTTTTGTTTCATTTTTTCTAATGTTTTATTGTTTTATTACTAGTTTTGGTGGGTACATACACAAACAGGGTCTAACCAGAGGACTGAGGCTTGAGGCCTACTGGATCTGGTCTCAGGCCTGGATCAGCAAATGGGTGAGTGTTGTCTACTAACCTACAGGAAAAAGAGTGTGCGCACACAGAAGATTATACAACATCACGTTTGAAGACTCTACACAACTCTCCCCAGCTAATCCAAGCATCGACACAAACCTCAACTATTTTAAACAAAACTCATCCCCTGTTTGGATGGATTCCCCACCCTGAAGGACTTTTTATTATTTATTTATTTTATATCTTTTATTTTCTATTTATGATTGCCCTGCAAGGATATTTTTGAATCCTGATTTTTTTTACACACGTGTCCCCCTGTTTTGGTAATACAGGATTATCACGGAGCCTTATTGTTTTCTACTGCACTGTAAGTGCTTGCTAAGTATTTTAAGCTAACCTAGTGTGCTGTTGTCTCCTCTCTTATCTTCCCTACCCCTTTCTCTTTTAATCCTTTTGTTCCCCCCTTGTTTTAGTATCCTCTTTTAAGTATCTCTTATGCTCATTTAATTTGGTTTTTATTTAACCAGATCTGTTTAAATGAAATTTAATCATTAATTTAATTATTGTTTCATTTTAACTGACTGATTACCTAATTTTATTTTTTATACTATCATCTGTTTAACAAACCCTCTGCTTTTCACTACGGATCTCTTAGCAGCACAGCCACCATGTCCTTACCCCTGAGTAACAGATTTGAAGTGCTGGCTCAACCAAATAGCCCGGGTAAGTGTGGGACTGCGGAACAAAATCTACTCAAGCCAGCCCCTAGGGAAACTGCCTCGGCTCCTCCAAATGACCCTCAGGATCTAGACCTAACAAAAGTATATTTGAAGATGTTACAGGCCATTCACCACTCCGAGATTATTGCTAGGGCTACACAGCAAAACACAGCCCTAATGGGTATGATGAAGAAAGCAAATCAACTGACTCACTTCATTAAACCAGCAGTTCCTAATCCGGCAACTCTGGAAAGGGTTAAAATAAACACAGATCAATGGCTGAACAATAATTTAATAATCCTGGCTGACCATTATGATGCCTTATTAGCATCTCTTTTAGCACAGGTGATAACCTTTCAACCAGCAGCCTTAAGTAAAGCCTTAAAATGGGCTAAACTGAGATATGGACCTCGACTTACCGACAGCTCCATAGACACCCTGAGAACCATGGTGCTCCAAGGGCAACCACAGGTGGGCCCGGAGAGTGTGGAACCCTCTCTACAGGATTTTCCACCTCTCCCCACTCCAGATCAGGCGGCACAGGCCAAACTATCCCCAATGCACCAGCCATCCCTTCCCCAGCCTCTCAAGACACACCTGGAACAGAGACCAAGCCACAGGAACAAATTAACACATATTAAAATGCACAAACATAATAAGGCCCATAGCCCTACACAGGAGCAGTCCAAATCAAATAATATCACAGCGACTGCCCAGGTACACGATTTACCTACCGCCATTACAATATCGTTTGAAAACTTACCTGACAACATTAAATCACCAACTCTAGATCCAGACAGGGACAGCCGGCCTCTGAGTTCCCCGCTTGCCAAACCACAGGAACCGGTGGAACCCACACCGGCTCATCCACACACTGCAAGAATGAATATCGCTTCTCCTTTGCAGATACCTCCTGTATCGACAGCGTCATCCACTCTTCTGGAGGGCTGTGGCATGAAACACAGGGGGGCCCCCCTGCAGACCTTTGAGGACCCCCTAACGCTGTCCCAGCCACAATCCCCTAAAATAGAGGAGAAAGAGAGAATTAGCATCCAAAAACATGCTAGGGTCACAGTCACTAAACTCCCCATCACACACTATAGCAATGTAGCAGTAGCAGTAGCAGGTTCAGATGCTGTTTCCTCCAGTCCTTTACCTTCTCAAATCACTGTCTCCTCCTCTCCCCCTCCAGCTCCAGAACCACGGTCTAAGCAGCCGGAGCAGCTGCGGCCTCCTACAGACATGGGTGAACAAGCTCAAAAACCAAACCTAAATAACCAGGATGTGATGATGGCAAATTTTTCAGAAAGCAAAAATGCACGAAAACTTGCACAATCTGAATCCTGTTGTAAGAGCACCTCACCTCGTCTGCACTCTGGGGCCGCGGTGACCTCCGACTGTGAACCCACGGTCCACCAGAGAACGGAGCATAAAATTAGGAATTGGCACCTCACACCTAGAAAAGCTATTATAATAATAGGAGATTCAAATCTAGCTCGAGTGCCACAATTTGCCAGTGAAGAAATCCAGATGGACAGCTTCCCTGGAGCACAATTCCATCACATAGGGGAGATTTTGAAAAAACTTCCCCCTACCAAAACAGTAAAAACAGCAGTTTTGTCAGTGGGTTTGAATAACTGCCTAAGACGGCAACAGCCACTTTCAATTATAAAACAACTTAATGCACTATTGAAAATAGCAAAGGAAACGTTTCCCAATGCCCTGATCTATATACCAATTATTAACATCAGCAACAGACTGGAGAAACAGCAAAAGGACCTAATAACACACCTGAATAGCTATATAGAAAAGAAATGCACTTACCTGTCAGAGATCAGTCCACTCCACTTCAAGACTGAGCCAAGAGATCCAGTACACTGGACTAAGGAGACGGCCGAGAAAATAGCTGAACACTGGGTGGATCAATTAAACATGTGAGTGGGGAGCAGTGCACTACAGCAACTCCCCAAAACTCAAACATCACCAACCTCTGCTCTTCCTTTAAACTAAACTACCTAGAAAGGGAGATTTTAAAGAGGGGACTCACATTTATTCCAACACCCAGACCACCAGATCCTGACCAACTGCGCAGTGATCTACACACTTACCATAGAAGATTAAAAATCTTGGATCATTTCCACTATAACACAGAATTCCCACACATTCCATTTACAACTAATTCCACCTGGGAACCTGCCTTTGAATCTCTGGCGGAGCCCATCCAAGAACTAATCCGGAAGGATGAGGAATGCCTCTCCCGTTTTAGAGCCTCCTACAGGGCAAAATTAAACATTACAGGGATTCAAAGAAAGGCACTCTCTGCACTCAGCAAAAGACAGGATATAATCATAAAACCTGCAGACAAGGGAGGACAAATAGTCTTACAGGATAGATTTAATTATCTCCTGGAAGCAGAAAGACAGCTCAACAACACAACCTATTATGTCCCCCTGGAACAACCTCTGCAGGCAGAAACACAGCATTATGATTAGGAAAATAATTACAAAATTATATGAAGATAAATATATTAAGGCTAAACAGATGACCTACCTCCTTGGCCCAGATAATCCGCGTTCCAGACTATTTTATCTACTTCCTAAAATCCATAAACCACCAGATACCTGGACAGTCCCGTTCCAGGTGCCTGCAGGTAGACCCATTGTAAGTGACTGCTGGCTCGGAATCATATCGTATAGCAGAGTTCATCGATCATTACATAAACCCATTAGCGCAAATCCATCCAAGTTACATTAAGGACACTTATGAATTTGTAAAGAAATTGCAAAATTTAACAGTACCGATAGGTACACTTTTATTTTCAATCGATATAGATTCCTTATACACAAACATTGACACGACTTTAGGGCTACAGGCGGTGGCAAAAGCGTTACGCAAAATGCCGGACCCCGATCGCCCCGATAATGTCATTCTCCAACTTTTGGAGATCACATTGACCAGGAATGATTTCCAATTTAATAATAAACATTATCTGCAAGTCTGTGGATGCGCTATGGGTAGAAAATATGCCCCCTCATATGCCGACATCTATTTAGCCGACTGGGAGGAAACGGCATTCAAAAAATGCCACACACTCCCGTTATTATATTTCCGCTATCTGGACGACATCTTTGACCTTTGGAGTGAATCCCTAAATTCATTCCATGAATTTTTAGCAGTCCTAAATTCCCACCACCCGAAAATAAAGTTAAAACAAAACTTACAAACACAGGAGATTGAATTCCTGGACACGCGGATCTTCTTCCATAATCACACTGCCCACTCGAAACAGCTGGCCACCAAAGTACACTTCAAAGAGACCGACCGCCACACCCTTCTACACAAGAGCAGTTACCACCCCAGACACACATTTAAAGGGATCATCAAATCACAATTAATAAGATTCCATAGGATATGCACTTACCAGCAGGACATAGATGAGGCTACCTCGACTCTGTTCACAGCCCTTAGACCCAGAGGTTATTCCAGCCGTCAATTAGATCGGAGGTCAGAAACTCATTCAAAAATAAAAAAGATTATAAAACAGATAAGAGTAGTCTCGCACTTGTCCCGTTGGTGTTAACATATTCCCAGGACCTTTCAGGTTTAATTTCAGGCTTAAAGGCCAATTTCCACCGGGCACAGGAATTAATCGACCCCTTGAATAATTTCCGCCCGATTACAGCCTATAAAAGAAATAAAAACCTATCAGACATACTGGTTCACACACGATTTGATCATTCCAAAAACAACAGCACAGACACGTGGTTACTCAGATACTCACCGTATATAGTAAATAGCCATTCAGGGCAGGGAGCTACAGTAACATTCAGATGTACTCCACAAACCACCAACTTGATCTATATGATCGAATGTACACACTGTAATAAACTTTATATTGGGGAAACAGAAAAAACAGCCAAAACCAGAATCTCACAACATCTGTACCGTATACGGGGAGGTTAGGGTACATCGATCCTACATAGGCATTTCATCCAAGTTGGCCTGGAATTTTTGAAATATAGAATCCTGGATAGCAAACAGACCTGGTCCAAACAACAGAGACGTCGAATTGAACGACAATGGATACAAAAAATAAAAACGATCGATCCACTGGGCTTTAATGAAAAATACAATTAAAATCCTACTTGTGTATTGTGGGCTCTTCCTCTTCTTCTTCTTCTTCCCTTTCCGTGTCCTTTATGACCGCCTTTAATTTTCTAACAAAGCACGATTGGTCTATTAAGGTCAATTAACAATATCTCTGCTAGAATGTGAATACCCGGTTTACATGAGACCCCGGAATAAATAGCACTTATAATCATCTGGTGGTTGGATGTGAATGCATGTATTTAGGTGTTTGTGTGTGTATAGTTATATGCACACGAATGCATATAAATTGTATTTATATAAATAAAATAAATATTTTACTAATTTAGTAACAAATCAATATAAACAATAGAAATAACTTATATTTCTGTCATAATAATTGAGCATGCTTTTGGATACTAATATTATGCATGAATTTCGATTTCTTGCCCCCAGTTTCCCTTTTACGGCAACTACTAAAAATTGTGTGTTGCGTTCAATGCATGCTCGGTTGTTTGAGTGTTTTTCCTTTCCCACTCACCCTCTCTTTTTTCCTGTTTCCTTATATTCCATATCATCCACCAATCATTAATTTCGTCCACGGGGTCTACGGCGAAGCCGAGGAATCCCCCATAGCAGCCAAATAATTCTCCCATGGCAGGGATTCCCCTAGATAACTGGAAAACACATACATATATACAAATATAAACACATTTCTAACAACATGGAAGGGTATGCATCTAATTACGCTCTCTTTTTTGCTAAACAAACATTGTTTTAAATTAAAAATGATTTTATGTGTTATGTTTTATTCAGCATGATGTATATATCTTATTATATTTTATTGTGTGGAGATGCATGTTTAGCACTCTTTTATGTACAGCACTTACCTGTATATAGCACTTACCTGTGTATAGCGTTTCCTATGTACAGCACTTATTTTACATTTTTTTATTGCATGATTTTTATTGCATGATACTTAGATTACAGCTCTTTATTGGATGCTTACCCTTTCTACTTATGGATTTACTCCCCCAGCAGTTGGATATCCCACCTCACTTTTTTTAGGGGGGATCATGCCTGGAAATATTCCACTGGTTATTTCAGAACTTGGCAGTCTTCATCGTGATCTGGAGTCTTCCCTTCCTCCAGACCCCCCCCCCCTTTTTTTTTTTAAAAACCTGCACTTGGAACAGACCCTGGAACCTATTTTGATTTTAATACTTTTACACAGACCCTGACCTTCAACCTAACCGCCTGACTCCTACTCTGACCCTATACATGACCTGATCCCTAAAACCTAACCATTCAACTTGTACTGAGGCCCTAACCCTAACCTGACCTCGACCCTGCCCCAACCCTAACCTGACTTCGACCCTGCCCCAACCCTAACCTGACCTTGACCCTTGACCCTGCCCCAACCCTAACCTGACCTTGACCTAATCCTATTACTATGTTGGAGGACCCAACTCTAACTAGTAAAGCTATAAAACCCCCCCCTCCCGGTTTTCAGGAGGAAGAGCCCCCAATCCAGGTCCAACAGGATCTCCAGAGTTGAGGATCCCTAACACAACCTATTGATGTGATTGAAAAAAAAATATCAGGGATATATAAAAATTCAACATTTTCACAAATAATACTCCCTGTCCTAATAGGCTGTGTTTTCCTCACCCCTCCTTGTCCCCTCCCTTTACTTACCTTCATATCCTTTCAAAACTTGTACTCTCCTCTCACTGAACCAGCTCCGGACCATTTATCAATCTGCTTTTTCTCCATGAGCCAATATGGAACCTATAAAAAAAATATATAAAAAAAACATTGTATATATGTGTGTATGTATATATACACATATACAGATAAAATAGAAATAAAGATCAGTATAATACATGTTGCCAGCGCATCAGAGACATCTAGTGGTGTCCCCTTCCCCTAACCTAACCTGACCTCGACCTTGCCCTAACCCTAACCTGACCCCCGCCCCTGCCCTAACCCTAACCTGACCCTGGACCCTGCCCCAACCCTAACCTGACCTTGACCTAATCCTATTACTATGTTGGAGGACCCAACTCTAACTAGTAAAGCTATAAACCCCCCCCCCCCTCCCGGTTTTCAGGAGGAAGAGCCCCCAATATGCCAATATGGAACCTATAAAAAAATATATATAAAAAAACATTGTATATATGTGTGTATGTATATATACATATATAAAGATAAAATAGACAAAGATCAAAATAATACATGTTGCCAGTGCATTAGTGACATCTAGTGGTGTCCCCTTCCCCTAACCTAACCTTGCCAGAGCCTTGTCTTTGTTTGATCAATTTTAACAGATAAATGAATAACCTAAGGCTCCAATGGAGTAATCACTTTTCGCTTACAGATGATAGTATATATAGAAACACCCCCTTTTGTAAATTTTTTTTTTCTCTCTTCTTTTTCTTTTTCTTTTATTGCCCCACCTCCTTTCAATCTCTTATTATCTTACCTTTTATTTCTAGGATCCACCCTCATGGACTTGATCTATATGAATCTATTATAAAAGGAAAAAAAAGAATATCAATTGTTTTAAATCCAGTTGTACCTTTAAAAGGAGGGGCATAAATTTAAATAACACCCCCTGAGAAAGGGTCCCCTGCAGGACCAATCACCTACCAGGTACTGCCCCCAAGATTACTTACATAGAGGCCTGGATCCTTCACTCTCTTCTTGCTCCCCTGAAGAAGCCTTCCAGGCGAAACGTTGGGACCTTCTTTCCTTTAATCCTCTGAGAGAGACTAACTTCAGACAGGTTTTCTCACTAAAAAAGAGAAAATACTTTTTTAAGCTTTTATAGTGCAGGTTTTGTTTCATTTTTTCTAATGTTTTATTGTTTTATTACTAGTTTTGGTGGGTACATACACAAACAGGGTCTAACCAGAGGACTGAGGCTTGAGGCCTAATGGATCTGGTCTCAGGCCTGGATCAGCAAATGGGTGAGTGTTGTCTACTAACCTACAGGAAAAAGAGTGTGCGCACACAGAAGATTATACAACATCACGTTTGAAGACTCTACACAACTCTCCCCAGCTAATCCAAGCATCGACACAAACCTCAACTATTTTAAACAAAACTCATCCCCTGTTTGGATGGATTCCCCACCCTGAAGGACTTTTTATTATTTATTTATTTTATATCTTTTATTTTCTATTTATGATTGCCCTGCAAGGATATTTTTGAATCCTGATTTTTTTTACACACGTGTCCCCCTGTTTTGGTAATACAGGATTATCACGGAGCCTTATTGTTTTCTACTGCACTGTAAGTCTTTGCTAAGTATTTTAAGCTAACCTAGTGTGCTGTTGTCTCCTCTCTTATCTTCCCTACCCCTTTCTCTTTTAATCCTTTTGTTCCCCCCTTGTTTTAGTATCCTCTTTTAAGTATCTCTTATGCTCATTTAATTTGGTTTTTATTTAACCAGATCTGTTTAAATGAAATTTAATCATTAATTTAATTATTGTTTCATTTTAACTGACTGATTACCTAATTTTATTTTTTATACTATCATCTGTTTAACAAACCCTCTGCTTTTCACTACGGATCTCTTAGCAGCACAGCCACCATGTCCTTACCCCTGAGTAACAGATTTGAAGTGCTGGCTCAACCAAATAGCCCGGGTAAGTGTGGGACTGCGGAACAAAATCTACTCAAGCCAGCCCCTAGGGAAACTGCCTCGGCTCCTCCAAATGACCCTCAGGATCTAGACCTAACAAAAGTATATTTGAAGATGTTACAGGCCATTCACCACTCCGAGATTATTGCTAGGGCTACACAGCAAAACACAGCCCTAATGGGTATGATGAAGAAAGCAAATCAACTGACTCACTTCATTAAACCAGCAGTTCCTAATCCGGCAACTCTGGAAAGGGTTAAAATAAACACAGATCAATGGCTGAACAATAATTTAATAATCCTGGCTGACCATTATGATGCCTTATTAGCATCTCTTTTAGCACAGGTGATAACCTTTCAACCAGCAGCCTTAAGTAAAGCCTTAAAATGGGCTAAACTGAGATATGGACCTCGACTTACCGACAGCTCCATAGACACCCTGAGAACCATGGTGCTCCAAGGGCAACCACAGGTGGGCCCGGAGAGTGTGGAACCCTCTCTACAGGATTTTCCACCTCTCCCCACTCCAGATCAGGCGGCACAGGCCAAACTATCCCCAATGCACCAGCCATCCCTTCCCCAGCCTCTCAAGACACACCTGGAACAGAGACCAAGCCACAGGAACAAATTAACACATATTAAAATGCACAAACATAATAAGGCCCATAGCCCTACACAGGAGCAGTCCAAATCAAATAATATCACAGCGACTGCCCAGGTACACGATTTACCTACCGCCATTACAATATCGTTTGAAAACTTACCTGACAACATTAAATCACCAACTCTAGATCCAGACAGGGACAGCCGGCCTCTGAGTTCCCCGCTTGCCAAACCACAGGAACCGGTGGAACCCACACCGGCTCATCCACACACTGCAAGAATGAATATCGCTTCTCCTTTGCAGATACCTCCTGTATCGACAGCGTCATCCACTCTTCTGGAGGGCTGTGGCATGAAACACAGGGGGGCCCCCCTGCAGACCTTTGAGGACCCCCTAACGCTGTCCCAGCCACAATCCCCTAAAATAGAGGAGAAAGAGAGAATTAGCATCCAAAAACATGCTAGGGTCACAGTCACTAAACTCCCCATCACACACTATAGCAATGTAGCAGTAGCAGTAGCAGGTTCAGATGCTGTTTCCTCCAGTCCTTTACCTTCTCAAATCACTGTCTCCTCCTCTCCCCCTCCAGCTCCAGAACCACGGTCTAAGCAGCCGGAGCAGCTGCGGCCTCCTACAGACATGGGTGAACAAGCTCAAAAACCAAACCTAAATAACCAGGATGTGATGATGGCAAATTTTTCAGAAAGCAAAAATGCACGAAAACTTGCACAATCTGAATCCTGTTGTAAGAGCACCTCACCTCGTCTGCACTCTGGGGCCGCGGTGACCTCCGACTGTGAACCCACAGGTCCACCAGAGAACGGAGCATAAAATTAGGAATTGGCACCTCACACCTAGAAAAGCTATTATAATAATAGGAGATTCAAATCTAGCTCGAGTGCCACAATTTGCCAGTGAAGAAATCCAGATGGACAGCTTCCCTGGAGCACAATTCCATCACATAGGGGAGATTTTGAAAAAACTTCCCCCTACCAAAACAGTAAAAACAGCAGTTTTGTCAGTGGGTTTGAATAACTGCCTAAGACGGCAACAGCCACTTACAATTATAAAACAACTTAATGCACTATTGAAAATAGCAAAGGAAACGTTTCCCAATGCCCTGATCTATATACCAATTATTAACATCAGCAACAGACTGGAGAAACAGCAAAAGGACCTAATAACACACCTGAATAGCTATATAGAAAAGAAATGCACTTACCTGTCAGAGATCAGTCCACTCCACTTCAAGACTGAGCCAAGAGATCCAGTACACTGGACTAAGGAGACGGCCGAGAAAATAGCTGAACACTGGGTGGATCAATTAAACATGTGAGTGGGGAGCAGTGCACTACAGCAACTCCCCAAAACTCAAACATCACCAACCTCTGCTCTTCCTTTAAACTAAACTACCTAGAAAGGGAGATTTTAAAGAGGGGACTCACATTTATTCCAACACCCAGACCACCAGATCCTGACCAACTGCGCAGTGATCTACACACTTACCATAGAAGATTAAAAATCTTGGATCATTTCCACTATAACACAGAATTCCCACACATTCCATTTACAACTAATTCCACCTGGGAACCTGCCTTTGAATCTCTGGCGGAGCCCATCCAAGAACTAATCCGGAAGGATGAGGAATGCCTCTCCCGTTTTAGAGCCTCCTACAGGGCAAAATTAAACATTACAGGGATTCAAAGAAAGGCACTCTCTGCACTCAGCAAAAGACAGGATATAATCATAAAACCTGCAGACAAGGGAGGACAAATAGTCTTACAGGATAGATTTAATTATCTCCTGGAAGCAGAAAGACAGCTCAACAACACAACCTATTATGTCCCCCTGGAACAACCTCTGCAGGCAGAAACACAGCATTTGATTAGGAAAATAATTACAAAATTATATGAAGATAAATATATTAAGGCTAAACAGATGACCTACCTCCTTGGCCCAGATAATCCGCGTTCCAGACTATTTTATCTACTTCCTAAAATCCATAAACCACCAGATACCTGGACAGTCCCGTTCCAGGTGCCTGCAGGTAGACCCATTGTAAGTGACTGTGGCTCGGAATCATATCGTATAGCAGAGTTCATCGATCATTACATAAACCCATTAGCGCAAATCCATCCAAGTTACATTAAGGACACTTATGAATTTGTAAAGAAATTGCAAAATTTAACAGTACCGATAGGTACACTTTTATTTTCAATCGATATAGATTCCTTATACACAAACATTGACACGACTTTAGGGCTACAGGCGGTGGCAAAAGCGTTACGCAAAATGCCGGACCCCGATCGCCCCGATAATGTCATTCTCCAACTTTTGGAGATCACATTGACCAGGAATGATTTCCAATTTAATAATAAACATTATCTGCAAGTCTGTGGATGCGCTATGGGTAGAAAATATGCCCCCTCATATGCCGACATCTATTTAGCCGACTGGGAGGAAACGGCATTCAAAAAATGCCACACACTCCCGTTATTATATTTCCGCTATCTGGACGACATCTTTGACCTTTGGAGTGAATCCCTAAATTCATTCCATGAATTTTTAGCAGTCCTAAATTCCCACCACCCGAAAATAAAGTTAAAACAAAACTTACAAACACAGGAGATTGAATTCCTGGACACGCGGATCTTCTTCCATAATCACACTGCCCACTCGAAACAGCTGGCCACCAAAGTACACTTCAAAGAGACCGACCGCCACACCCTTCTACACAAGAGCAGTTACCACCCCAGACACACATTTAAAGGGATCATCAAATCACAATTAATAAGATTCCATAGGATATGCACTTACCAGCAGGACATAGATGAGGCTACCTCGACTCTGTTCACAGCCCTTAGACCCAGAGGTTATTCCAGCCGTCAATTAGATCGGAGGTCAGAAACTCATTCAAAAATAAAAAAGATTATAAAACAGATAAGAGTAGTCTCGCACTTGTCCCGTTGGTGTTAACATATTCCCAGGACCTTTCAGGTTTAATTTCAGGCTTAAAGGCCAATTTCCACCGGGCACAGGAATTAATCGACCCCTTGAATAATTTCCGCCCGATTACAGCCTATAAAAGAAATAAAAACCTATCAGACATACTGGTTCACACACGATTTGATCATTCCAAAAACAACAGCACAGACACGTGGTTACTCAGATACTCACCGTATATAGTAAATAGCCATTCAGGGCAGGGAGCTACAGTAACATTCAGATGTACTCCACAAACCACCAACTTGATCTATATGATCGAATGTACACACTGTAATAAACTTTATATTGGGGAAACAGAAAAAACAGCCAAAACCAGAATCTCACAACATCTGTACCGTATACGGGGAGGTTAGGGTACATCGATCCTACATAGGCATTTCATCCAAGTTGGCCTGGAATTTTTGAAATATAGAATCCTGGATAGCAAACAGACCTGGTCCAAACAACAGAGACGTCGAATTGAACGACAATGGATACAAAAAATAAAAACGATCGATCCACTGGGCTTTAATGAAAAATACAATTAAAATCCTACTTGTGTATTGTGGGCTCTTCCTCTTCTTCTTCTTCTTCTTCCCTTTCCGTGTCCTTTATGACCGCCTTTAATTTTCTAACAAAGCACGATTGGTCTATTAAGGTCAATTAACAATATCTCTGCTAGAATGTGAATACCCGGTTTACATGAGACCCCGGAATAAATAGCACTTATAATCATCTGGTGGTTGGATGTGAATGCATGTATTTAGGTGTTTGTGTGTGTATAGTTATATGCACACGAATGCATATAAATTGTATTTATATAAATAAAATAAATATTTTACTAATTTAGTAACAAATCAATATAAACAATAGAAATAACTTATATTTCTGTCATAATAATTGAGCATGCTTTTGGATACTAATATTATGCATGAATTTCGATTTCTTGCCCCCAGTTTCCCTTTTACGGCAACTACTAAAAATTGTGTGTTGCGTTCAATGCATGCTCGGTTGTTTGAGTGTTTTTCCTTTCCCACTCACCCTCTCTTTTTTCCTGTTTCCTTATATTCCATATCATCCACCAATCATTAATTTCGTCCACGGGGTCTACGGCGAAGCCGAGGAATCCCCCATAGCAGCCAAATAATTCTCCCATGGCAGGGATTCCCCTAGATAACTGGAAAACACATACATATATACAAATATAAACACATTTCTAACAACATGGAAGGGTATGCATCTAATTACGCTCTCTTTTTTGCTAAACAAACATTGTTTTAAATTAAAAATGATTTTATGTGTTATGTTTTATTCAGCATGATGTATATATCTTATTATATTTTATTGTGTGGAGATGCATGTTTAGCACTCTTTTATGTACAGCACTTACCTGTATATAGCACTTACCTGTGTATAGCGTTTCCTATGTACAGCACTTATTTTACATTTTTTTATTGCATGATTTTTATTGCATGATACTTAGATTACAGCTCTTTATTGGATGCTTACCCTTTCTACTTATGGATTTACTCCCCCAGCAGTTGGATATCCCACCTCACTTTTTTTAGGGGGATCATGCCTGGAAATATTCCACTGGTTATTTCAGAACTTGGCAGTCTTCATCGTGATCTGGAGTCTTCCCTTCCTCCAGACCCCCCCCCCCCCCTTTTTTTTTTTAAAAACCTGCACTTGGAACAGACCCTGGAACCTATTTTGATTTTAATACTTTTACACAGACCCTGACCTTCAACCTAACCGCCTGACTCCTACTCTGACCCTATACATGACCTGATCCCTAAAACCTAACCATTCAACTTGTACTGAGGCCCTAACCCTAACCTGACCTCGACCCTGCCCCAACCCTAACCTGACCTCGACCCTGCCCCAACCCTAACCTGACCTCGACCCTGCCCCCTAACCCTAACCTGACCTCGACCCTGCCCAACCCTAACCTGACCTTCGACCCTGCCCCAACCCTAACCTGACCTTGACCTAATCCTATTACTATGTTGGAGGACCCAACTCTAACTAGTAAAGCTATAAACCCCCCCCCTCCCGGTTTTCAGGAGGAAGAGCCCCCAATCCAGGTCCAACAGGATCTCCAGAGTTGAGGATCCCTAACACAACCTATTGATGTGATTGAAAAAAAAATATCAGGGATATATAAAAATTCAACATTTTCACAAATAATACTCCCTGTCCTAATAGGCTGTGTTTTCCTCACCCCTCCTTGTCCCCTCCCTTTACTTACCTTCATATCCTTTCAAAACTTGTACTCTCCTCTCACTGAACCAGCTCCGGACCATTTATCAATCTGCTTTTTCTCCATGAGCCAATATGGAACCTATAAAAAAAATATATAAAAAAAACATTGTATATATGTGTGTATGTATATATACACATATACAGATAAAATAGAAATAAAGATCAGTATAATACATGTTGCCAGCGCATCAGAGACATCTAGTGGTGTCCCCTTCCCCTAACCTAACCTGACCTCGACCTTGCCCTAACCCTAACCTGACCCGCCCTGCCCTAACCCTACCTGCCCGCCCTGCCCTAACCCTAACCTGACCCTGGACCCTGCCCCAACCCTAACCTGACCTTGACCTAATCCTATTACTATGTTGGAGGACCCAACTCTAACTAGTAAAGCTATAAACCCCCCCCCCCTCCCGGTTTTCAGGAGGAAGAGCCCCCAAT
This sequence comes from Lates calcarifer, assembly GCF_001640805.2. Classification (NCBI taxonomy): domain Eukaryota; kingdom Metazoa; phylum Chordata; class Actinopteri; family Centropomidae; genus Lates; species Lates calcarifer. The sequence continues at coordinate 11,297 of NW_026117236.1, read as the reverse complement.
ATGCCAATATGGAACCTATAAAAAAATATATATAAAAAAACATTGTATATATGTGTGTATGTATATATACATATATAAAGATAAAATAGACAAAGATCAAAATAATACATGTTGCCAGTGCATTAGTGACATCTAGTGGTGTCCCCTTCCCCTAACCTAACCTTGCCAGAGCCTTGTCTTTGTTTGATCAATTTTAACAGATAAATGAATAACCTAAGGCTCCAATGGAGTAATCACTTTTCGCTTACAGATGATAGTATATATAGAAACACCCCCTTTTGTAAATTTTTTTTTTCTCTCTTCTTTTTCTTTTTCTTTTATTGCCCCACCTCCTTTCAATCTCTTATTATCTTACCTTTTATTTCTAGGATCCACCCTCATGGACTTGATCTATATGAATCTATTATAAAAGGAAAAAAAAAGAATATCAATTGTTTTAAATCCAGTTGTACCTTTAAAAGGAGGGGCATAAATTTAAATAACACCCCCTGAGAAAGGGTCCCCTGCAGGACCAATCACCTACCAGGTACTGCCCCCAAGATTACTTACATAGAGGCCTGGATCCTTCACTCTCTTCTTGCTCCCCTGAAGAAGCCTTCCAGGCGAAACGTTGGGACCTTCTTTCCTTTAATCCTCTGAGAGAGACTAACTTCAGACAGGTTTTCTCACTAAAAAAGAGAAAATACTTTTTTAAGCTTTTATAGTGCAGGTTTTGTTTCATTTTTTCTAATGTTTTATTGTTTTATTACTAGTTTTGGTGGGTACATACACAAACAGGGTCTAACCAGAGGACTGAGGCTTGAGGCCTACTGGATCTGGTCTCAGGCCTGGATCAGCAAATGGGTGAGTGTTGTCTACTAACCTACAGGAAAAAGAGTGTGCGCACACAGAAGATTATACAACATCACGTTTGAAGACTCTACACAACTCTCCCCAGCTAATCCAAGCATCGACACAAACCTCAACTATTTTAAACAAAACTCATCCCCTGTTTGGATGGATTCCCCACCCTGAAGGACTTTTTATTATTTATTTATTTTATATCTTTTATTTTCTATTTATGATTGCCCTGCAAGGATATTTTTGAATCCTGATTTTTTTTACACACGTGTCCCCCTGTTTTGGTAATACAGGATTATCACGGAGCCTTATTGTTTTCTACTGCACTGTAAGTGCTTGCTAAGTATTTTAAGCTAACCTAGTGTGCTGTTGTCTCCTCTCTTATCTTCCCTACCCCTTTCTCTTTTAATCCTTTTGTTCCCCCCTTGTTTTAGTATCCTCTTTTAAGTATCTCTTATGCTCATTTAATTTGGTTTTTATTTAACCAGATCTGTTTAAATGAAATTTAATCATTAATTTAATTATTGTTTCATTTTAACTGACTGATTACCTAATTTTATTTTTTATACTATCATCTGTTTAACAAACCCTCTGCTTTTCACTACGGATCTCTTAGCAGCACAGCCACCATGTCCTTACCCCTGAGTAACAGATTTGAAGTGCTGGCTCAACCAAATAGCCCGGGTAAGTGTGGGACTGCGGAACAAAATCTACTCAAGCCAGCCCCTAGGGAAACTGCCTCGGCTCCTCCAAATGACCCTCAGGATCTAGACCTAACAAAAGTATATTTGAAGATGTTACAGGCCATTCACCACTCCGAGATTATTGCTAGGGCTACACAGCAAAACACAGCCCTAATGGGTATGATGAAGAAAGCAAATCAACTGACTCACTTCATTAAACCAGCAGTTCCTAATCCGGCAACTCTGGAAAGGGTTAAAATAAACACAGATCAATGGCTGAACAATAATTTAATAATCCTGGCTGACCATTATGATGCCTTATTAGCATCTCTTTTAGCACAGGTGATAACCTTTCAACCAGCAGCCTTAAGTAAAGCCTTAAAATGGGCTAAACTGAGATATGGACCTCGACTTACCGACAGCTCCATAGACACCCTGAGAACCATGGTGCTCCAAGGGCAACCACAGGTGGGCCCGGAGAGTGTGGAACCCTCTCTACAGGATTTTCCACCTCTCCCCACTCCAGATCAGGCGGCACAGGCCAAACTATCCCCAATGCACCAGCCATCCCTTCCCCAGCCTCTCAAGACACACCTGGAACAGAGACCAAGCCACAGGAACAAATTAACACATATTAAAATGCACAAACATAATAAGGCCCATAGCCCTACACAGGAGCAGTCCAAATCAAATAATATCACAGCGACTGCCCAGGTACACGATTTACCTACCGCCATTACAATATCGTTTGAAAACTTACCTGACAACATTAAATCACCAACTCTAGATCCAGACAGGGACAGCCGGCCTCTGAGTTCCCCGCTTGCCAAACCACAGGAACCGGTGGAACCCACACCGGCTCATCCACACACTGCAAGAATGAATATCGCTTCTCCTTTGCAGATACCTCCTGTATCGACAGCGTCATCCACTCTTCTGGAGGGCTGTGGCATGAAACACAGGGGGGCCCCCCTGCAGACCTTTGAGGACCCCCTAACGCTGTCCCAGCCACAATCCCCTAAAATAGAGGAGAAAGAGAGAATTAGCATCCAAAAACATGCTAGGGTCACAGTCACTAAACTCCCCATCACACACTATAGCAATGTAGCAGTAGCAGTAGCAGGTTCAGATGCTGTTTCCTCCAGTCCTTTACCTTCTCAAATCACTGTCTCCTCCTCTCCCCCTCCAGCTCCAGAACCACGGTCTAAGCAGCCGGAGCAGCTGCGGCCTCCTACAGACATGGGTGAACAAGCTCAAAAACCAAACCTAAATAACCAGGATGTGATGATGGCAAATTTTTCAGAAAGCAAAAATGCACGAAAACGTTGCACAATCTGAATCCTGTTGTAAGAGCACCTCACCTCGTCTGCACTCTGGGGCCGCGGTGACCTCCGACTGTGAACCCACGGTCCACCAGAGAACGGAGCATAAAATTAGGAATTGGCACCTCACACCTAGAAAAGCTATTATAATAATAGGAGATTCAAATCTAGCTCGAGTGCCACAATTTGCCAGTGAAGAAATCCAGATGGACAGCTTCCCTGGAGCACAATTCCATCACATAGGGGAGATTTTGAAAAAACTTCCCCCTACCAAAACAGTAAAAACAGCAGTTTTGTCAGTGGGTTTGAATAACTGCCTAAGACGGCAACAGCCACTTACAATTATAAAACAACTTAATGCACTATTGAAAATAGCAAAGGAAACATTTCCCAATGCCCTGATCTATATACCAATTATTAACATCAGCAACAGACTGGAGAAACAGCAAAAGGACCTAATAACACACCTGAATAGCTATATAGAAAAGAAATGCACTTACCTGTCAGAGATCAGTCCACTCCACTTCAAGACTGAGCCAAGAGATCCAGTACACTGGACTAAGGAGACGGCCGAGAAAATAGCTGAACACTGGGTGGATCAATTAAACATGTGAGTGGGGAGCAGTGCACTACAGCAACTCCCCAAAACTCAAACATCACCAACCTCTGCTCTTCCTTTAAACTAAACTACCTAGAAAGGGAGATTTTAAAGAGGGGACTCACATTTATTCCAACACCCAGACCACCAGATCCTGACCAACTGCGCAGTGATCTACACACTTACCATAGAAGATTAAAAATCTTGGATCATTTCCACTATAACACAGAATTCCCACACATTCCATTTACAACTAATTCCACCTGGGAACCTGCCTTTGAATCTCTGGCGGAGCCCATCCAAGAACTAATCCGGAAGGATGAGGAATGCCTCTCCCGTTTTAGAGCCTCCTACAGGGCAAAATTAAACATTACAGGGATTCAAAGAAAGGCACTCTCTGCACTCAGCAAAAGACAGGATATAATCATAAAACCTGCAGACAAGGGAGGACAAATAGTCTTACAGGATAGATTTAATTATCTCCTGGAAGCAGAAAGACAGCTCAACAACACAACCTATTATGTCCCCCTGGAACAACCTCTGCAGGCAGAAACACAGCATTTGATTAGGAAAATAATTACAAAATTATATGAAGATAAATATATTAAGGCTAAACAGATGACCTACCTCCTTGGCCCAGATAATCCGCGTTCCAGACTATTTTATCTACTTCCTAAAATCCATAAACCACCAGATACCTGGACAGTCCCGTTCCAGGTGCCTGCAGGTAGACCCATTGTAAGTGACTGTGGCTCGGAATCATATCGTATAGCAGAGTTCATCGATCATTACATAAACCCATTAGCGCAAATCCATCCAAGTTACATTAAGGACACTTATGAATTTGTAAAGAAATTGCAAAATTTAACAGTACCGATAGGTACACTTTTATTTTCAATCGATATAGATTCCTTATACACAAACATTGACACGACTTTAGGGCTACAGGCGGTGGCAAAAGCGTTACGCAAAATGCCGGACCCCGATCGCCCCGATAATGTCATTCTCCAACTTTTGGAGATCACATTGACCAGGAATGATTTCCAATTTAATAATAAACATTATCTGCAAGTCTGTGGATGCGCTATGGGTAGAAAATATGCCCCCTCATATGCCGACATCTATTTAGCCGACTGGGAGGAAACGGCATTCAAAAAATGCCACACACTCCCGTTATTATATTTCCGCTATCTGGACGACATCTTTGACCTTTGGAGTGAATCCCTAAATTCATTCCATGAATTTTTAGCAGTCCTAAATTCCCACCACCCGAAAATAAAGTTAAAACAAAACTTACAAACACAGGAGATTGAATTCCTGGACACGCGGATCTTCTTCCATAATCACACTGCCCACTCGAAACAGCTGGCCACCAAAGTACACTTCAAAGAGACCGACCGCCACACCCTTCTACACAAGAGCAGTTACCACCCCAGACACACATTTAAAGGGATCATCAAATCACAATTAATAAGATTCCATAGGATATGCACTTACCAGCAGGACATAGATGAGGCTACCTCGACTCTGTTCACAGCCCTTAGACCCAGAGGTTATTCCAGCCGTCAATTAGATCGGAGGTCAGAAACTCATTCAAAAATAAAAAAGATTATAAAACAGATAAGAGTAGTCTCGCACTTGTCCCGTTGGTGTTAACATATTCCCAGGACCTTTCAGGTTTAATTTCAGGCTTAAAGGCCAATTTCCACCGGGCACAGGAATTAATCGACCCCTTGAATAATTTCCGCCCGATTACAGCCTATAAAAGAAATAAAAACCTATCAGACATACTGGTTCACACACGATTTGATCATTCCAAAAACAACAGCACAGACACGTGGTTACTCAGATACTCACCGTATATAGTAAATAGCCATTCAGGGCAGGGAGCTACAGTAACATTCAGATGTACTCCACAAACCACCAACTTGATCTATATGATCGAATGTACACACTGTAATAAACTTTATATTGGGGAAACAGAAAAAACAGCCAAAACCAGAATCTCACAACATCTGTACCGTATACGGGGAGGTTAGGGTACATCGATCCTACATAGGCATTTCATCCAAGTTGGCCTGGAATTTTTGAAATATAGAATCCTGGATAGCAAACAGACCTGGTCCAAACAACAGAGACGTCGAATTGAACGACAATGGATACAAAAAATAAAAACGATCGATCCACTGGGCTTTAATGAAAAATACAATTAAAATCCTACTTGTGTATTGTGGGCTCGTCCTCTTCTTCTTCTTCTTCTTCCCTTTCCGTGTCCTTTATGACCGCCTTTAATTTTCTAACAAAGCACGATTGGTCTATTAAGGTCAATTAACAATATCTCTGCTAGAATGTGAATACCCGGTTTACATGAGACCCCGGAATAAATAGCACTTATAATCATCTGGTGGTTGGATGTGAATGCATGTATTTAGGTGTTTGTGTGTGTATAGTTATATGCACACGAATGCATATAAATTGTATTTATATAAATAAAATAAATATTTTACTAATTTAGTAACAAATCAATATAAACAATAGAAATAACTTATATTTCTGTCATAATAATTGAGCATGCTTTTGGATACTAATATTATGCATGAATTTCGATTTCTTGCCCCCAGTTTCCCTTTTACGGCAACTACTAAAAATTGTGTGTTGCGTTCAATGCATGCTCGGTTGTTTGAGTGTTTTTCCTTTCCCACTCACCCTCTCTTTTTTCCTGTTTCCTTATATTCCATATCATCCACCAATCATTAATTTCGTCCACGGGGTCTACGGCGAAGCCGAGGAATCCCCCATAGCAGCCAAATAATTCTCCCATGGCAGGGATTCCCCTAGATAACTGGAAAACACATACATATATACAAATATAAACACATTTCTAACAACATGGAAGGGTATGCATCTAATTACGCTCTCTTTTTTGCTAAACAAACATTGTTTTAAATTAAAAATGATTTTATGTGTTATGTTTTATTCAGCATGATGTATATATCTTATTATATTTTATTGTGTGGAGATGCATGTTTAGCACTCTTTTATGTACAGCACTTACCTGTATATAGCACTTACCTGTGTATAGCGTTTCCTATGTACAGCACTTATTTTACATTTTTTTATTGCATGATTATTTATTGATGATACTTAGATTACAGCTCTTTATTGGATGCTTACCCTTCCTACTTATGGATTTACTCCCCCAGCAGTTGGATATCCCACCTCATTCATCAAAAAAGGGGCATGCCTGGGAATACTCTACTGATTATTCCAGAACCTGGTGGTCATCTACTCTCCAACTTGACCTTCATCTTCACCTTTAGTTTTTCCTTCCTCCGGAGCTTTCCCTAAAAACCAGCACTTGAACAGACCCTGGAGCCCACCTTGATTTTAACCCTTCTATACAGACCCTGACCCTTAACCTAACCTCCGACTTTACCCTAAACCATCTGACTCCTACTCTGGCCCTAACCCTGACCTGATCCCTAAACCTAACCATTTGACCTTGACTGAGGCCCTAACCCTAACCTGACCCTCGCCCTCCCTAACCCTAACCTGACCCTCGCCCTACCCCCCTAACCTGACCCTCGACCTGCCCTAACCCCAACCTGACTCTCGACCCTGCCCTAACCCTAACCTGACCCTCGACCCGGCCGATGTGTGTATATATAGATACATTTCTAAAAAATATGCAAGGTATGCATCCTACTACAACCCCCCCCTCTTTTTTCTACACTAACATCCTTTTCAAATTTAAAAATGATCTATGTGTTATGGTTTATGCAGCATGATGTATATATATCTTAATATATTTTATAGTGTGAAGATGCATGTTTAGTAATTTTTCTATGTATAGCACTTACCTGTATATAGCACTTACCTGTGTACAGCCTTTCTTATGTACAGCACTTATTTTACATTTTTTTATTGCATGATTTTTATTGCATGATACTTAGATTACAGCTCTTTATTGGATGCTTACCCTTTCTACTTATGGATTTACTCCTAAAAACCTGCACTTGGAACAGACCCTGGAACCTATTTTGATTTTAATACTTTTACACAGACCCTGACCTTTAACCTAACCACCTGACTCCTACTCTGACCCTATACATGACCTGATCCCTAAAACCTAACCATTCAACTTGTACTGAGGCCCTAACCCTAACCTGACCTCGACCCTGCCCCAACCCTAACCTGACCTCGACCCTGCCCCAACCCTAACCTGACCTTGACCTAATCCTATTATTATGTTGGAGGACCCAACTCTAACTAGTAAAGCTATAAACCCCCCCCCCCCTCCCGGTTTTCAGGAGGAAGAGCCCCCAATCAAGGTCCAACAGGATCTCCAGAGTTGAGGATCCCTAACACAACCTATTGATGTGATTGAAAAAAAATATCAGGGATATATAAAAATTCAACATTTTCACAAATAATACTCCCTGTCCTAATAGGCTGTGTTTTCCTCACCCCTCCTTGTCCCCTCCCTTTACTTACCTTCATATCCTTTCAAAACTTGTACTCTCCTCTCACTGAACCAGCTCCGGACCATTTATCAATCTGCTTTTTCTCCATGAGCCAATATGGAACCTATAAAAAAATATATTAAAAAAACATTGTATTTATGTGTGTATGTATATATACACATATACAGATAAAATAGAAATAAAGATCAGTATAATACATGTTGCCAGCGCATCAGAGACATCTAGTGGTGTCCCCTTCCCCTAACCTAACCTGACCTCGACCTTGCCCTAACCCCAACCTGACTCTCGACCCTGCCCTAACCCTAACCTGACCCTCGACCCTGCCCTAACACTAACCTGACCCTTGACCCTTGACCCTGCCCCAACCCTAACCTGACCTTGACCTAATCCTATTATTATATGTTGGAGGACCCAACTCTAACTAGTAAAGCTATAACCCCCCCCCTCCCGGTTTTCAGGAGGAAGAGCCCCCAATCCAGGTCCAACAGGACCTCCAGAGTTGAGGATCCCTAACACAACCTATTGATGTGATTGATGGCCCTTCCCTACATGTGGAGTCCTAAAAAATTGGAAAAAAAATATCAGGGATATATAAAAATTCAACATTTTCATAAATAATTCTCCCTGTCCTAATAGGCTGTGTTTTCCTCACCCCCTCCTTGTCCCCTCCCTTTACTTACCTTCATATCCTTTCAAAACCTGTACTCTCCTCTCACTGAACCAGCTCCGGACCATTTATCAATCTGCTTTTTCTCCATGAGCCAATATGGAACCTATAAAAAAATATATAAAAAAACATTGTATATATGTGTGTATGTATATATACATATATAAAGATAAAATAGACAAAGATCAAAATAATACATGTTGCCAGTGCATTAGTGACATCTAGTGGTGTCCCCTTCCCCTAACCTAACCCCCTAACCCTAACCCTAACCCTAACAATTTATGTGATCAACTCTTACTGTTTTTGGTCAGGATGCCTTGTTGGAGTCCCTGCGCAACAAATTTAAAAAAGAGAGAATTCCCCTGATCAGCAACAGTGAAGCTGCAAAAATGAGGAAGAGATTCTCATCGCCTAATGGTGGAAGGGCAGAGTCAGAGGGCAGTAAGCCTTCAGTGAAGAAAGTCAGGGCTGTAAGTCATTAGTAATGCTTAAATGCTTAAATGAAATTAGGGTATATTTAAATAAACATAACACTTTTAGGTTTAACACAATTGTACTTTTTAAAATTGTTTTGTTTTTCTTGGCTATGAACTGAATCTAGGAAATGCAGGATGGAGAAGATGAGCACAGCATTCAACATATAAAGAAGCAATGAAAATAGAAGCTCTAAAACAGAGACCCAACTACGACCTCATAATAAATGGAATGGTTAAGATGCAAAAATACAGGGCCAACTTTATTCAGGAACATTTGACAGCTGCAGTCCATGCCTACGCCATTCCCTTTTGGTGAGGTCAAAGCACTAGCCCTGTATTACAAGCTAAATTGTGGGCCATGCCCATCCTCATAGAACGTAAGTTTTGAAAGACTTTGAAGTTTGTAGGCCCTTTTCGCCATTCTTCAAATACTGTCAGAAAAAATGAAAGGTATGAAAGAAGCTCTGCTGTTATTTTTTCTTATGGTTTTTCTTTGTATTATGGGTGCTCAAATTAAAATTTCTTTGTTTAATTGTAATGGTCTTAGAGACAGGAGGAAAGCAGAGCAGGTTTTTTGTTGGACTAAATTCTGACATTTTATGTTTGCAAGAGACAGATGGACAGATGAACCTATGGACAGAATGAAAACAATGTGGAGGGGGGACTTTTTTGTGAACCATGGGGGGCAGAGGGAATGTGGTGTAGCTATTTTAGTTAAAGGGTGTGTCAATAGTGTAAAACAAGTATTTAAAGACAATAAGTGAAGATTATTGGTTATTGAGTTTGAATTGTAAAATGTTTTATTTCCTTTGGTTAATGTTTACGCTCCAAATGTAGAAACGGAGAGACTTCTTTGGAAAGATGAAGAGTTTAATTAAGGGAAATTGTATATTAGTTGGGGGATTTTAATGTTTGGTGCACAAGACTTGATGCATGCAGTGTTGCATCTTTCAAGGCTGATAGCTCAAAATCATTGCTTAATAATATCTTAGTGAGTGAAGATTTGATTGATGTATGGAGGGAAGAGAATCCATACAAAAGGCAATCTTCAAGGCGGCAGATTGTGTTGGGAAATATTAAGCAAAGCAGAATTGATTTATGTTTAGTTAAAAGAAGTATTTTTAGTTTTTTGGGGAACATAAGATATAAGTTCATGGTTTAAGTGATCATGCTGCTCTTACATTTCAGTTGGAGGGAAAACGGGTGGGAAAGGTGGGGGGAGTGTGGGTGTTTAAATTCATGTCTTTTGGCTGAACAGGAATACAGAAAATGTATTATTAATTGCTTAACGTTTGAAAAAAAGAACCCGTTCTATGAAAAGAATATTTGTGCTTGGTGGGGAATGGTTAAGAATAAAATAAAGATGAAAAATATTAGCTATGCTAAGAAAAGGAGTTTTTTAAGGAAGCCAAAAAGAGTTGGAGTTAAGGGAGAATCTAAAAAAGAAGAGGAAATAATAGAGGGGGATCTAAATCAAAGCTGTTATATAAGAATGCCAAGAGTTGTGAAGAGTGTGTGAAAATAAATGGGGTGTTGACAGAATCATTTCCGTTAGAAAGCTCGATAAGACAAGGGTGTCCCCTGTCAGCAGTGCTTTATAGTATTTCAGCAGAACCTCTGGCAGCTTTAGTAAAACTGGATAAGACGATTAAATGTATTGATAGTCCTTTTGAGAAGAATAGTCTAATTTATCAGTACGCAGATGACACAAATATTACTGTGAAAGATTTAGATAAAGTGGGCATTAAATTCTTTGAACAGTACGATTTCCTCTTTCCCATGGAAAGGTAGAGGGATGTGATAGCACAGAGAACTGTAATAGGCAACAAAAAGGAGGAGGGCTAGCCTTAATAGATGTGGGTGCCAAGAGAGATGCACTTAGAGTGAAACTGATAAGCAAGTTTCTGGATCAGGCCCAGCAACACCCCTGGAAAGACTTCTTGGCTGATTGCATGGTGGAATACGGAGAGAGGAGTGTGTACAACTTGTGTACTCTCCCACCCAGAAATGTTCTTAGAGGCCTGCCAGGGTTCTACCGAGGGGCTAGAGGCATTGGGAAGGATTCTAGCCCACCTAAGGCCTGAATGCAGTGAAAAAAAAAAATGTGTTTCAGATGTCTTTCCTCTGAAACCCCTGTCTTACTTATCAGGGGAGATATTTGGTGTGCAGCTAGAGTCTGCTGGCCTCACAAAGGTGGGACAAGTAATGGATGCAAATGTTAACTTTA
>NW_026117235.1:0-22055 GCF_001640805.2 Lates calcarifer | reverse complement strand
CCCGATCGCCCCGATAATGTCATTCTCCAACTTTTGGAGATCACATTGACCAGGAATGATTTCCAATTTAATAATAAACATTATCTGCAAGTCTGTGGATGCGCTATGGGTAGAAAATATGCCCCCTCATATGCCGACATCTATTTAGCCGACTGGGAGGAAACGGCATTCAAAAATGCCACACACTCCCGTTATTATATTTCCGCTATCTGGACGACATCTTTGACCTTTGGAGTGAATCCCTAAATTCATTCCATGAATTTTTAGCAGTCCTAAAATTCCACCACCCGAAAATAAAGTTAAAACAAAACTTACAAACACAGGAGATTGAATTCCTGACACGCGGATCTTCTTCCATAATCACACTGCCCACTCGAAACAGCTGGCCACCAAAGTACACTTCAAAGAGACCGACCGCCACACCCTTCTACACAAGAGCAGTTACCACCCCAGACACACATTTAAAGGGATCATCAAATCACAATTAATAAGATTCCATAGGATATGCACTTACCAGCAGGACATAGATGAGGCTACCTCGACTCTGTTCACAGCCCTTAGACCCAGAGGTTATTCCAGCCGTCAATTAGATCGGAGGTCAGAAACTCATTCAAAAATAAAAAAGATTATAAAACAGATAAGAGTAGTCTCGCACTTGTCCCGTTGGTGTTAACATATTCCCAGGACCTTTCAGGTTTAATTTCAGGCTTAAAGGCCAATTTCCACCGGCACAGGAATTAATCGACCCCTTGAATAATTTCCGCCCGATTACAGCCTATAAAAGAAATAAAAACCTATCAGACATACTGGTTCACACACGATTTGATCATTCCAAAAACAACAGCACAGACACGTGGTTACTCAGATACTCACCGTATATAGTAAATAGCCATTCAGGGCAGGGAGCTACAGTAACATTCAGATGTACTCCACAAACCACCAACTTGATCTATATGATCGAATGTACACACTGTAATAAACTTATATTGGGGAAACAGAAAAAACAGCCAAAACCAGAATCTCACAACATCTGTACCGTATACGGGGAGGTTAGGGTACATCGATCCTACATAGGCATTTCATCCAAGTTGGCCTGGAATTTTTGAAATATAGAATCCTGGATAGCAAACAGACCTGGTCCAAACAACAGAGACGTCGAATTGAACGACAATGGATACAAAAAATAAAAACGATCGATCCACTGGGCTTTAATGAAAAATACAATTAAAATCCTACTTGTGTATTGTGGGCTCTTCCTCTTCTTCTTCTTCTTCTTCCCTTTCCGTGTCCTTTATGACCGCCTTTAATTTTCTAACAAAGCACGATTGGTCTATTAAGTCAATTAACAATATCTCTGCTAGAATGTGAATACCCGGTTTACATGAGACCCGGAATAAATAGCACTTATAATCATCTGGTGGTTGGATGTGAATGCATGTATTTAGGTGTTTGTGTGTGTATAGTTATATGCACACGAATGCATATAAATTGTATTTTATATAATAAAATAAATATTTTACTAATTTAGTAACAAATCAATATAAACAATAGAAATAACTTATATTCTGTCATAAATAATTGAGCATGCCTTTTGGATACTAATATTATGCATGAATTTCGATTTCTTGCCCCCAGTTTCCCTTTTACGGCAACTACTAAAAATTGTGTGTTGCGTTCAATGCATGCTCGGTTGTTTGAGTGTTTTTCCTTTCCCACTCACCCTCTCTTTTTTCCTGTTTCCTTATATTCCATATCATCCACCAATCATTAATTTCGTCCACGGGTCTACGGGCGAAGCCGAGGAATCCCCCATAGCAGCCAAATAATTCTCCCATGGCAGGGATTCCCCTAGATAACTGGAAAACACATACATATATACAAATATAAACACATTTCTAACAACATGGAAGGGTATGCATCTAATTACGCTCTCTTTTTTGCTAAACAAACATTGTTTTAAATTAAAAATGATTTTATGTGTTATGTTTTATTCAGCATGATGTATATATCTTATTATATTTTATTGTGTGGAGATGCATGTTTAGCACTCTTTTATGTACAGCACTTACCTGTATATAGCACTTACCTGTGTATAGCGTTTCCTATGTACAGCACTTATTTTACATTTTTTTATTGCATGATTTTTATTGGCATGATACTTAGATTACAGCTCTTTATTGGATGCTTACCCTTTCTACTTATGGATTTACTCCCCCAGCAGTTGGATATCCCACCTCACTTTTTTTAGGGGGGATCATGCCTGGAAATATTCCACTGGTTATTTCAGAACTTGGCAGTCTTCATCGTGATCTGGAGTCTTCCCTTCCTCCAGACCCCCCCCCCCCCTTTTTTTTTTAAAAACCTGCACTTGGAACAGACCCTGGAACCTATTTTGATTTTAATACTTTTACACAGACCCTGACCTTCAACCTAACCGCCTGACTCCTACTCTGACCCTATACATGACCTGATCCCTAAAACCTAACCATTCAACTTGTACTGAGGCCCTAACCCTAACCTGACCTCGACCCTGCCCCAACCCTAACCTGACCCTCGACCTTGCCCTAACCCTAACCTGACCTCGACCCTGCCCAACCCTAACCTGACCCGCCCTGCCCAACCCTAACCTGACCCTCGGACCCTGCCCTAACCCTAACCTGACCCTCCGACCCTGCCGCCTAACACTAACCTGACCCTTGACCCTTGACCCTGCCCCAACCCTAACCTGACCTTGACCTAATCCTATTACTATGTTGGAGGACCCAACTCTAACTAGTAAAGCTATAAACCCCCCCCCCTCCCGGTTTTCAGGAGGAAGAGCCCCCAATCCAGGTCCAACAGGATCTCCAGAGTTGAGGATCCCTAACACAACCTATTGATGTGATTGAAAAAAAAATATCAGGGATATATAAAAATTCAACATTTTCACAAATAATACTCCCTGTCCTAATAGGCTGTGTTTTCCTCACCCCTCCTTGTCCCCTCCCCTTTACTTACCTTCATATCCTTTCAAAACTTGTACTCTCCTCTCACTGAACCAGCTCCGGACCATTTATCAATCTGCTTTTTCTCCATGAGCCAATATGGAACCTATAAAAAAAATATATAAAAAAAACATTGTATATATGTGTGTATGTATATATACACATATACAGATAAAATAGAAATAAAGATCAGTATAATACATGTTGCCAGCGCATCAGAGACATCTAGTGGTGTCCCCTTCCCCTAACCTAACCTGACCACCGCCCGCCCTGCCCTAACCCTAACCTGACCCTGGACCCTGCCCTAACCCTAACCTGACCCTGGACCCTGCCCTAACACTAACCTGACCCTTGACCCTGCCCCAACCCTAACCTGACCTTGACCTAATCCTATTACTATGTTGGAGGACCCAACTCTAACTAGTAAAGCTATAAACCCCCCCCCCCCTCCCGGTTTTCAGGAGGAAGAGCCCCCAATATGCCAATATGGAACCTATAAAAAAATATATATAAAAAAACATTGTATATATGTGTGTATGTATATATACATATATAAAGATAAAATAGACAAAGATCAAAATAATACATGTTGCCAGTGCATTAGTGACATCTAGTGGTGTCCCCTTCCCCTAACCTAACCTTGCCAGAGCCTTGTCTTTGTTTGATCAATTTTAACAGATAAATGAATAACCTAAGGCTCCAATGGAGTAATCAATTTTCGCTTACAGATGATAGTATATATAGAAACACCCCCTTTTGTAAATTTTTTTTTTCTCTCTTCTTTTTCTTTTTCTTTTATTGCCCCACCTCCTTTCAATCTCTTATTATCTTACCTTTTATTTCTAGGATCCACCCTCATGGACTTGATCTATATGAATCTATTATAAAAGGAAAAAAAAAGAATATCAATTGTTTTAAATCCAGTTGTACCTTTAAAAGGAGGGGCATAAATTTAAATAACACCCCCTGAGAAAGGGTCCCCTGCAGGACCAATCACCTACCAGGTACTGCCCCCAAGATTACTTACATAGAGGCCTGGATCCTTCACTCTCTTCTTGCTCCCCTGAAGAAGCCTTCCAGGCGAAACGTTGGGACCTTCTTTCCTTTAATCCTCTGAGAGAGACTAACTTCAGACAGGTTTTCTCACTAAAAAAGAGAAAATACTTTTTTAAGCTTTTATAGTGCAGGTTTTGTTTCATTTTTTCTAATGTTTTATTGTTTTATTACTAGTTTTGGTGGGTACATACACAAACAGGGTCTAACCAGAGGACTGAGGCTTGAGGCCTACTGGATCTGGTCTCAGGCCTGGATCAGCAAATGGGTGAGTGTTGTCTACTAACCTACAGGAAAAAGAGTGTGCGCACACAGAAGATTATACAACATCACGTTTGAAGACTCTACACAACTCTCCCCAGCTAATCCAAGCATCGACACAAACCTCAACTATTTTAAACAAAACTCATCCCCTGTTTGGATGGATTCCCCACCCTGAAGGACTTTTTATTATTTATTTATTTTATATCTTTTATTTTCTATTTATGATTGCCCTGCAAGGATATTTTTGAATCCTGATTTTTTTTACACACGTGTCCCCCTGTTTTGGTATACAGGATTATCACGGAGCCTTATTGTTTTCTACTGCACTGTAAGTCCTTGCTAAGTATTTTAAGCTAACCTAGTGTGCTGTTGTCTCCTCTCTTATCTTCCCTACCCCTTTCTCTTTTAATCCTTTTGTTCCCCCCTTGTTTTAGTATCCTCTTTTAAGTATCTCTTATGCTCATTTAATTTGGTTTTTATTTAACCAGATCTGTTTAAATGAAATTTAATCATTAATTTAATTATTGTTTCATTTTAACTGACTGATTACCTAATTTTATTTTTTATACTATCATCTGTTTAACAAACCCTCTGCTTTTCACTACGGATCTCTTAGCAGCACAGCCACCATGTCCTTACCCCTGAGTAACAGATTTGAAGTGCTGGCTCAACCAAATAGCCCGGGTAAGTGTGGGACTGCGGAACAAAATCTACTCAAGCCAGCCCCTAGGGAAACTGCCTCGGCTCCTCCAAATGACCCTCAGGATCTAGACCTAACAAAAGTATATTTGAAGATGTTACAGGCCATTCACCACTCCGAGATTATTGCTAGGGCTACACAGCAAAACACAGCCCTAATGGGTATGATGAAGAAAGCAAATCAACTGACTCACTTCATTAAACCAGCAGTTCCTAATCCGGCAACTCTGGAAAGGGTTAAAATAAACACAGATCAATGGCTGAACAATAATTTAATAATCCTGGCTGACCATTATGATGCCTTATTAGCATCTCTTTTAGCACAGGTGATAACCTTTCAACCAGCAGCCTTAAGTAAAGCCTTAAAATGGGCTAAACTGAGATATGGACCTCGACTTACCGACAGCTCCATAGACACCCTGAGAACCATGGTGCTCCAAGGGCAACCACAGGTGGGCCCGGAGAGTGTGGAACCCTCTCTACAGGATTTTCCACCTCTCCCCACTCCAGATCAGGCGGCACATGCCAAACTATCCCCAATGCACCAGCCATCCCTTCCCCAGCCTCTCAAGACACACCTGGAACAGAGACCAAGCCACAGGAACAAATTAACACATATTAAAATGCACAAACATAATAAGGCCCATAGCCCTACACAGGAGCAGTCCAAATCAAATAATATCACAGCGACTGCCCAGGTACACGATTTACCTACCGCCATTACAATATCGTTTGAAAACTTACCTGACAACATTAAATCACCAACTCTAGATCCAGACAGGGACAGCCGGCCTCTGAGTTCCCCGCTTGCCAAACCACAGGAACCGGTGGAACCCACACCGGCTCATCCACACACTGCAAGAATGAATATCGCTTCTCCTTTGCAGATACTCCTGTATCGACAGCGTCATCCACTCTTCTGGAGGGCTGTGGCATGAAACACAGGGGGGCCCCCCTGCAGACCTTTGAGGACCCCCTAACGCTGTCCCAGCCACAATCCCCTAAAATAGAGGAGAAAGAGAGAATTAGCATCCAAAAACATGCTAGGGTCACAGTCACTAAACTCCCCATCACACACTATAGCAATGTAGCAGTAGCAGTAGCAGGTTCAGATGCTGTTTCCTCCAGTCCTTTACCTTCTCAAATCACTGTCTCCTCCTCTCCCCCTCCAGCTCCAGAACCACGGTCTAAGCAGCCGGAGCAGCTGCGGCCTCCTACAGACATGGGTGAACAAGCTCAAAAACCAAACCTAAATAACCAGGATGTGATGATGGCAAATTTTTCAGAAAGCAAAAATGCACGAAAACTTGCACAATCTGAATCCTGTTGTAAGAGCACCTCACCTCGTCTGCACTCTGGGCCGCGGTGACCTCCGACTGTGAACCCACAGTCCACCAGAGAACAGAGCATAAAATTAGGAATTGGCACCTCACACCTAGAAAAGCTATTATAATAATAGGAGATTCAAATCTAGCTCGAGTGCCACAATTTGCCAGTGAAGAAATCCAGATGGACAGCTTCCCTGGAGCACAATTCCATCACATAGGGGAGATTTTGAAAAAACTTCCCCCTACCAAAACAGTAAAAACAGCAGTTTTGTCAGTGGGTTTGAATAACTGCCTAAGACGGCAACAGCCACTTACAATTATAAAACAACTTAATGCACTATTGAAAATAGCAAAGGAAACGTTTCCCAATGCCCTGATCTATATACCAATTATTAACATCAGCAACAGACTGGAGAAACAGCAAAAGGACCTAATAACACACCTGAATAGCTATATAGAAAAGAAATGCACTTACCTGTCAGAGATCAGTCCACTCCACTTCAAGACTGAGCCAAGAGATCCAGTACACTGGACTAAGGAGACGGCCGAGAAAATAGCTGAACACTGGGTGGATCAATTAAACATGTGAGTGGGGAGCAGTGCACTACAGCAACTCCCCAAAACTCAAACATCACCAACCTCTGCTCTTCCTTTAAACTAAACTACCTAGAAAGGGAGATTTTAAAGAGGGGACTCACATTTATTCCAACACCCAGACCACCAGATCCTGACCAACTGCGCAGTGATCTACACACTTACCATAGAAGATTAAAAATCTTGGATCATTTCCACTATAACACAGAATTCCCACACATTCCATTTACAACTAATTCCACCTGGGAACCTGCCTTTGAATCTCTGGCGGAGCCCATCCAAGAACTAATCCGGAAGGATGAGGAATGCCTCTCCCGTTTTAGAGCCTCCTACAGGGCAAAATTAAACATTACAGGGATTCAAAGAAAGGCACTCTCTGCACTCAGCAAAAGACAGGATATAATCATAAAACCTGCAGACAAGGGAGGACAAATAGTCTTACAGGATAGATTTAATTATCTCCTGGAAGCAGAAAGACAGCTCAACAACACAACCTATTATGTCCCCCTGGAACAACCTCTGCAGGCAGAAACACAGCATATGATTAGGAAAATAATTACAAAATTATATGAAGATAAATATATTAAGGCTAAACAGATGACCTACCTCCTTGGCCCAGATAATCCGCGTTCCAGACTATTTTATCTACTTCCTAAAATCCATAAACCACCAGATACCTGGACAGTCCCGTTCCAGGTGCCTGCAGGTAGACCCATTGTAAGTGACTGTGGCTCGGAATCATATCGTATAGCAGAGTTCATCGATCATTACATAAACCCATTAGCGCAAATCCATCCAAGTTACATTAAGGACACTTATGAATTTGTAAAGAAATTGCAAAATTTAACAGTACCGATAGGTACACTTTTATTTTCAATCGATATAGATTCCTTATACACAAACATTGACACGACTTTAGGGCTACAGGCGGTGGCAAAAGCGTTACGCAAAATGCCGGACCCCGATCGCCCCGATAATGTCATTCTCCAACTTTTGGAGATCACATTGACCAGGAATGATTTCCAATTTAATAATAAACATTATCTGCAAGTCTGTGGATGCGCTATGGGTAGAAAATATGCCCCCTCATATGCCGACATCTATTTAGCCGACTGGGAGGAAACGGCATTCAAAAAATGCCACACACTCCCGTTATTATATTTCCGCTATCTGGACGACATCTTTGACCTTTGGAGTGAATCCCTAAATTCATTCCATGAATTTTTAGCAGTCCTAAATTCCCACCACCCGAAAATAAAGTTAAAACAAAACTTACAAACACAGGAGATTGAATTCCTGGACACGCGGATCTTCTTCCATAATCACACTGCCCACTCGAAACAGCTGGCCACCAAAGTACACTTCAAAGAGACCGACCGCCACACCCTTCTACACAAGAGCAGTTACCACCCCAGACACACATTTAAAGGGATCATCAAATCACAATTAATAAGATTCCATAGGATATGCACTTACCAGCAGGACATAGATGAGGCTACCTCGACTCTGTTCACAGCCCTTAGACCCAGAGGTTATTCCAGCCGTCAATTAGATCGGAGGTCAGAAACTCATTCAAAAATAAAAAAGATTATAAAACAGATAAGAGTAGTCTCGCACTTGTCCCGTTGGTGTTAACATATTCCCAGGACCTTTCAGGTTTAATTTCAGGCTTAAAGGCCAATTTCCACCGGGCACAGGAATTAATCGACCCCTTGAATAATTTCCGCCCGATTACAGCCTATAAAAGAAATAAAAACCTATCAGACATACTGGTTCACACACGATTTGATCATTCCAAAAACAACAGCACAGACACGTGGTTACTCAGATACTCACCGTATATAGTAAATAGCCATTCAGGGCAGGGAGCTACAGTAACATTCAGATGTACTCCACAAACCACCAACTTGATCTATATGATCGAATGTACACACTGTAATAAACTTTATATTGGGGAAACAGAAAAAACAGCCAAAACCAGAATCTCACAACATCTGTACCGTATACGGGGAGGTTAGGGTACATCGATCCTACATAGGCATTTCATCCAAGTTGGCCTGGAATTTTTGAAATATAGAATCCTGGATAGCAAACAGACCTGGTCCAAACAACAGAGACGTCGAATTGAACGACAATGGATACAAAAAATAAAAACGATCGATCCACTGGGCTTTAATGAAAAATACAATTAAAATCCTACTTGTGTATTGTGGGCTCTTCCTCTTCTTCTTCTTCTTCTTCCCTTTCCGTGTCCTTTATGACCGCCTTTAATTTTCTAACAAAGCACGATTGGTCTATTAAGGTCAATTAACAATATCTCTGCTAGAATGTGAATACCCGGTTTACATGAGACCCCGGAATAAATAGCACTTATAATCATCTGGTGGTTGGATGTGAATGCATGTATTTAGGTGTTTGTGTGTGTATAGTTATATGCACACGAATGCATATAAATTGTATTTATATAAATAAAATAAATATTTTACTAATTTAGTAACAAATCAATATAAACAATAGAAATAACTTATATTTCTGTCATAATAATTGAGCATGCTTTTGGATACTAATATTATGCATGAATTTCGATTTCTTGCCCCCAGTTTCCCTTTTACGGCAACTACTAAAAATTGTGTGTTGCGTTCAATGCATGCTCGGTTGTTTGAGTGTTTTTCCTTTCCCACTCACCCTCTCTTTTTTCCTGTTTCCTTATATTCCATATCATCCACCAATCATTAATTTCGTCCACGGGGTCTACGGCGAAGCCGAGGAATCCCCCATAGCAGCCAAATAATTCTCCCATGGCAGGGATTCCCCTAGATAACTGGAAAACACATACATATATACAAATATAAACACATTTCTAACAACATGGAAGGGTATGCATCTAATTACGCTCTCTTTTTTGCTAAACAAACATTGTTTTAAATTAAAAATGATTTTATGTGTTATGTTTATTCAGCATGATGTATATATCTTATTATATTTTATTGTGTGGAGATGCATGTTTAGCACTCTTTTATGTACAGCACTTACCTGTATATAGCACTTACCTGTGTATAGCGTTTCCTATGTACAGCACTTATTTTACATTTTTTTATTGCATGTTATTTATGTTGCAGCTGTTTATTGGATGCTTACCCTTCCTACTTATGGATTTACTCCCCCAGCAGTTGGATATCCCACCTCATTCATCAAAAAAGGGGCATGCCTGGGAATACTCTACTGATTATTCCAGAACCTGGTGGTCATCTACTCTCCAACTTGACCTTCATCTTCACCTTTAGTTTTTCCTTCCTCCGGAGCTTTCCCTAAAAACCAGCACTTGAACAGACCCTGGAGCCCACCTTGATTTTAACCCTTCTATACAGACCCTGACCCTTAACCTAACCTCCGACTTTACCCTAAACCATCTGACTCCTACTCTGGCCCTAACCCTGACCTGATCCCTAAACCTAACCATTTGACCTTGACTGAGGCCCTAACCCTAACCTGACCCTCGCCCCTACCCTAACCCTAACCTGACCCTCGCCCCTACCCTAACCCTAACCTGACCCTCGACCCTGCCCTAACCCCAACCTGACTCTCGACCCTGCCCTAACCCTAACCTGACCCTCGACCCGGCCGATGTGTGTATATATAGATACATTTCTAAAAAATATGCAAGGGTATGCATCCTACTACAACCCCCCCCTCTTTTTTCTACACTAACATCCTTTTCAAATTTAAAAATGATCTATGTGTTATGGTTTATGCAGCATGATGTATATATATCTTAATATATTTTATAGTGTGAAGATGCATGTTTAGTAATTTTTCTATGTATAGCACTTACCTGTATATAGCACTTACCTGTGTACAGCCTTTCTTATGTACAGCACTTATTTTACATTTTTTTATTGCATGATTTTTATTGCATGATACTTAGATTACAGCTCTTTATTGGATGCTTACCCTTTCTACTTATGGATTTACTCCTAAAAACCTGCACTTGGAACAGACCCTGGAACCTATTTTGATTTTAATACTTTTACACAGACCCTGACCTTTAACCTAACCACCTGACTCCTACTCTGACCCTATACATGACCTGATCCCTAAAACCTAACCATTCAACTTGTACTGAGGCCCTAACCCTAACCTGACCTCGACCCTGCCCCAACCCTAACCTGACCTCGACCCTGCCCCAACCCTAACCTGACCTTGACCTAATCCTATTATTATGTTGGAGGACCCAACTCTAACTAGTAAAGCTATAAACCCCCCCCCCCTCCCGGTTTTCAGGAGGAAGAGCCCCCAATCAAGGTCCAACAGGATCTCCAGAGTTGAGGATCCCTAACACAACCTATTGATGTGATTGAAAAAAAATATCAGGGATATATAAAAATTCAACATTTTCACAAATAATACTCCCTGTCCTAATAGGCTGTGTTTTCCTCACCCCTCCTTGTCCCCTCCCTTTACTTACCTTCATATCCTTTCAAAACTTGTACTCTCCTCTCACTGAACCAGCTCCGGACCATTTATCAATCTGCTTTTTCTCCATGAGCCAATATGGAACCTATAAAAAAATATATTAAAAAAAACATTGTATTTATGTGTGTATGTATATATACACATATACAGATAAAATAGAAATAAAGATCAGTATAATACATGTGCCAGCGCATCAGAGACATCTAGTGGTGTCCCCTTCCCCTAACCTAACCTGACCTCGACCTTGCCCTAACCCCAACCTGACTCTCGACCCTGCCCTAACCCTAACCTGACCCTCGACCCTGCCCTAACACTAACCTGACCCTTGACCCTTGACCCTGCCCCAACCCTAACCTGACCTTGACCTAATCCTATTATTATATGTTGGAGGACCCAACTCTAACTAGTAAAGCTATAACCCCCCCCCTCCCGGTTTTCAGGAGGAAGAGCCCCCAATCCAGGTCCAACAGGACCTCCAGAGTTGAGGATCCTAACACAACCTATTGATGTGATTGATGGCCCTTCCCTACATGTGGAGTCCTAAAAAATTGGAAAAAAAAATATCAGGGATATATAAAAATTCAACATTTTCATAAATAATTCTCCCTGTCCTAATAGGCTGTGTTTTCCTCACCCCTCCTTGTCCCCTCCCTTTACTTACCTTCATATCCTTTCAAAACCTGTACTCTCCTCTCACTGAACCAGCTCCGGACCATTTATCAATCTGCTTTTTCTCCATGAGCCAATATGGAACCTATAAAAAAATATATAAAAAAACATTGTATATATGTGTGTATGTATATATACATATATAAAGATAAAATAGACAAAGATCAAAATAATACATGTTGCCAGTGCATTAGTGACATCTAGTGGTGTCCCCTTCCCCTAACCTAACCCCCTAACCCTAACCCTAACCCTAACAATTTATGTGATCAACTCTTACTGTTTTTGGTCAGGATGCCTTGTTGGAGTCCCTGCGCAACAAATTTAAAAAAGAGAGAATTCCCCTGATCAGCAACAGTGAAGCTGCAAAAATGAGGAAGAGATTCTCATCGCCTAATGGTGGAAGGGCAGAGTCAGAGGGCAGTAAGCCTTCAGTGAAGAAAGTCAGGGCTGTAAGTCATTAGTAATGCTTAAATGCTTAAATGAAATTAGGGTATATTTTAAATAAACATAACACTTTTAGGTTTAACACAATTGTACTTTTTAAAATTGTTTTGTTTTTCTTGGCTATGAACTGAATCTAGGAAATGCAGGATGGAGAAGATGAGCACAGCATTCAACATTATAAAGAAGCAATGAAAATAGAAGCTCTAAAACAGAGACCCAACTACGACCTCATAATAAATGGAATGGTTAAGATGCAAAAATACAGGGCCAACTTTATTCAGGAACATTTGACAGCTGCAGTCCATGCCTACGCCATTCCCTTTTGGTGAGGTCAAAGCACTAGCCCTGTATTACAAGCTAAATTGTGGGCCATGCCCATCCTCATAGAACGTAAGTTTTGAAAGACTTTGAAGTTTGTAGGCCCTTTTCGCCATTCTTCAAATACTGTCAGAAAAAATGAAAGGTATGAAAGAAGCTCTGCTGTTATTTTTTCTTATGGTTTTTCTTTGTATTATGGGTGCTCAAATTAAAATTTCTTTGTTTAATTGTAATGGTCTTAGAGACAGGAGGAAAGCAGAGCAGGTTTTTGTTGGACTAAATTCTGACATTTTATGTTTGCAAGAGACAGATGGACAGATGAACCTATGGACAGAATGAAAACAATGTGGAGGGGGGACTTTTTTGTGAACCATGGGGGCAGAGGGAATGTGGTGTAGCTATTTTAGTTAAAGGGTGTGTCAATAGTGTAAAACAAGTATTTAAAGACAATAAGTGAAGATTATTGGTTATTGAGTTTGAATTGTAAAATGTTTTATTTCCTTTGGTTAATGTTTACGCTCCAAATGTAGAAACGGAGAGACTTCTTTGGAAAGATGAAGAGTTTAATTAAGGGGAAATTGTATATTAGTTGGGGATTTTAATGTTTGGTGCACAAGACTTGATGCATGCAGTGTTGCATCTTTCAAGGCTGATAGCTCAAAATCATTGCTTAATAATATCTTAGTGAGTGAAGATTTGATTGATGTATGGAGGGAAGAGAATCCATACAAAAGGCAATCTTCAAGGCGGCAGATTGTGTTGGGAAATATTAAGCAAAGCAGAATTGATTTATGTTTAGTTAAAAGAAGTATTTTTAGTTTTTTGGGGAACATAAGATATAAGTTCATGGGTTTAAGTGATCATGCTGCTCTTACATTTCAGTTGGAGGGAAAACGGGTGGGGAAAGGTGGGGGAGTGTGGTGTTTAAATTCATGTCTTTTGGCTGAACAGGAATACAGAAAATGTATTATTAATTGCTTAACGTTTGAAAAAAAGAACCCGTTCTATGAAAAGAATATTTGTGCTTGGTGGGGAATGGTTAAGAATAAAATAAAGATGAAAAATATTAGCTATGCTAAGAAAAGGAGTTTTTTAAGGAAGCAAAAAGAGTTGGAGTTAAGGGAGAATCTAAAAAAAGAAGAGGAAATAATAGAGGGGGATCTAAATCAAAGCTGTTATATAAGAATGCCAAGAGTTGTGAAGAGTGTGTGAAAATAAATGGGGTGTTGACAGAATCATTTCCGTTAGAAAGCTCGATAAGACAAGGGTGTCCCCTGTCAGCAGTGCTTTATAGTATTTCAGCAGAACCTCTGGCAGCTTTAGTAAAACTGGATAAGACGATTAAATGTATTGATAGTCCTTTTGAGAAGAATAGTCTAATTTATCAGTACGCAGATGACACAAATATTACTGTGAAAGATTTAGATAAAGTGGGCATTAAATTCTTTGAACAGTACGATTTCCTCTTTCCCATGGAAAGGTTAGAGGGATGTGATAGCACAGAGAACTGTAATAGGCAACAAAAAGGAGGGAGGGCTAGCCTTAATAGATGTGGGTGCCAAGAGAGATGCACTTAGAGTGAAACTGATAAGCAAGTTTCTGGATCAGGCCAGCAACACCCCTGGAAAGACTTCTTGGCTGATTGCATGGTGGAATACGGAGAGAGGAGTGTGTACAACTTGTGTACTCTCCACCCAGAAATGTTCTTAGAGGCCTGCCAGGGTTCTACCGAGAGGGGCTAGAGCATTGGGAAGGATTCTAGCCCACCTAAGGCCTGATGCAGTGAAAAAAAAACGTGTTTCAGATGTCTTTCCTCTGAACCCCTGTCTTACTTATCAGGGGAGATATTTGGTGTGCAGCTAGAGTCTGCTGGCCTCACAAAGGTGGGACAAGTAATGGATGCAAATGTTAACTTTATTTTAGAATATTTGTTGAGGAAAATGAGTGAAATGAGGATGAAATACAGAAAACAACAAATTGTAAAGATAGCAGGGGAAACTTGAGAAGTGCCTGCTGCCTGATTAGCGCACACTGCTGGGTAAAAGCAGTTGCAAGGTGCAGGACTGAATTTCTTCCTTTGCCTTGGGGGGAAGACTATTAATGTTGCATCTGTGAAAACTAGAGACTGGTATAAATTGTTTCTTGGTAAAAGTCATAAGAGACCAGCCTCAGAAAAGATCTGGAAGGAGATTTTCCCTTCACATGAAGTCAGCACAATCTGGAAGAATATAGATGTCCCATGTATGACCCCAGAAATCTTTAATTTAGACTTCAAAATAAGGCACAGGAAGATATTCACTGGTGTTGTCCAGCACCAAATTAATAAGAAGCTATACAAAAGAGAATGTGCGGTGTGTAAAATGATGGATGAGGACTTTGAACACCTTTTTCTCAGCCGCCCGTTTGTCAGGACACAGAGAAATGGTAAAGAAACTTTTGACTGATCATTGTGGACTCTCATTATGCACAGAAAGTGAATGGAACAGGACATATCTGTTTGGCGTCCAGGGAAGACCCAGGGGAAAAACATTATTCTGGTCAACACTGTACTGGCCTTTGCTCGGCATGCGGCCTGGCTTAGGAGGAACTCAGCTCTGTACAAAGGCAGAGGTATAAACATTTCCAAACTGTTTGCAAATCTCTTAAAGGCCCACCTTTAAACTGTTTTATGCAGCAGAAAGAGACAATTTCAAGAGACTTTTTGCATTTAACAATACCTTGTTCAGCGAAACAGAGGATAAAAGGCTGTTATTTGTATTTTTAAATGAGAACGAATGTTAACAGATTCTATGTTGTATGTAATATAATGTTGTGTCTTTTACTGTTATTATTGTAATTACTGTTTTTGTTGAGAATTTCTGATATTTTTCATAATTTAAAAAAAAAAAAAGCACACCCGATCTCGTCGTGCATGATTGGCTCCAGGCCTGGGAAGGCGTGACCTTACTTCCGCTTCCTGCACCTCTTTGGTTTTGATTTTAACCCAAGTGTCATCCACATACCTGAACCAATGGCTTGGTGTTGTTCCCTCAAAGGAGTTTAAAGCCTTTCCTTCTACCTCCTCCATATATAGGTTTGCAACAATGGGGGATACTGGTGAACCCATAGCGCAACCGTGTTTCTGTCTGTAGAATTTGCCATTGAACTGGAAGTATGTGGTGTTCAGGCACATTTCCAGAAGTTGGCAAATGTGTTCTGGTTCAAGGTTTGTTCGTGTTCAAATCAGTTGGACCAGTCCCAGCCTGGTCAGATGCGAACACGAACTGATGAAGCCTCTTGGATGAGAGGTGAAACGTCTTCCAGACTATAACTAAGTCCAGTTGCTTTCGATTAAACCTTTCTTTGGATAACTATACCAAACACAGCCTCATCCCCTTTCAAATATGATGACATAATAATGGGGTCTAATCTCCAATGATGATCACATGTCACACCTCATTTTTTTTCTTCTTTGTGCTCATGGCAATACAATTTTGTTGACTGAGAATGAAATACATTTGTTAGTAATCTTTTACAGATGAAAAATGACTACAACAAACTATGCTGCTTGTTTGGACAGTCAGTCAGAAACATGAGATCATTTTGTGAGACAAGAAAAATATTTGAACAATGAAAGAGAAAATACATGTTTTATTTAGAATCACAAATTGAACCAACTAATAACTAAATAAGGAACTAAATTATTTTTTACAAACACTATATACTAATGATAACAAACAAACAACAACAACCAACAATGAAAACAAGGAGCATCCTTCATTTGTCCTCAACAGCACTAATTTTTGTGACCTTTCTCCCCTCTCTAGTAAGGCTAACACAGATTTTTCCAGTCCTGAGCCTGGCATCGAATGGCTCCCACAGGCCATGTTCCACCCTCACCATGTTTCCCTCCTCCATCAAGAGGGTGGACATGCCTGGCTGCTCCTCTGTCACACCAACAACAGTGACTGAGTCAGCACTGGCTTTGACCTCCTGTTGAGAGGAAAAGAACATGAGCTATCATCTGATCATCATGATTTGTTAAATATGAAATGAATTACTTAAGCCTTTTCATTGTGTTATACTGTACTTCAAACTTTGTATATGTGGTTGAATGGAGCTGAACCCCATAATCTGAGACCTTGACTTTGAGATGGGTCAGTCTCAGGTGCTCCCCAAGCTGTGGGGTCAGCTCCACAGCCTGCTCCCTCCAGAGGCAAACGTTTGCTTGTTTTTTTGTCCTATGGAGGATAAGACAATATGATGTGTTAGTATGCTGCCTAAACCACAGTAACAAGTAAATACCATGCATTAAGAAACTAAGGCTGTAGCAAAAGGAGTGGATTTTGGAGGTGAATCCCTAACAACAGCAAACAAAGCTGTCAAATAAATATGGCTCAGTAAAGGGAAAATCTGAAATGAAATGATTTTGGAATGTTTTGGAGTAGATCCCTAAAGTTGGCCTAGCCTACTTAACTCAAGTAAAGGCAGGCCTCCTTATGAAAGTGTAAGCTATTACCAGTTCATTACAGTAGGATATGCCTTTTTATGCCTTTTATCATTTAATTACTTTTTAAATCTTTTTGTCTGTCTCTTCAAGTCTTCTGTGTTTTTTCTGTATTATTTGGATTAATATGTTATGAAAAACGCAGAGATGACAAAAATCCATCAGCCTACCTCCTGCAGTGTGATGTTTTTCAGTGGAATGCTGTTTTTTCCACTTCTCACCTCCTTGACTGTAGACACCTGAAAAACAGGACACATTCATATTAATTCCACCTTTTATACCAAGCTCTTCAATTTTATTCCTTTAATACTATAACAACAAAAGCAAACAAAAAGCAGCCATGATCAGGATATGATTTGAAGAATCAGGAGAGGTCAGTGACAAATAAAACACTGAAAGGTCAAAAACTGCTGTAAAGTTTCTTAGAGTTTCTCCTTTGAAAGACTGAAAGAAGGACCTGGCTCAGTTCCACAACTCCACAACTTCTTCTTCAACAGTGAGAAGCTCCTGTTGGTTACTGCAGGCCCTCAGGGGGGTCAGCAGCGATGCTGGTGCCAACAGAGCCTCTGCCTCCCTCTTGAGTTCCTCAGATACACTGATATTTGTAGAGTGGAAAAACAGCGTGTCCTTTGTTATTTATTATGGAAGGAGAAGAGGTGCCTCTAAGTGTATATCCCCTGATTATATAGGCGTTTCCCTCAGAAACCTTGGGGGCCAACTCCTCACTGTGAACTTGGCCGTGGAGGCCCCATATGACAGTGTGAGACATCCCACGTGCTGTGTTATTGGAGCACAGAAATTTAGTAGCAGATTTTGTCCACAATGAATGGAAGTCAGTGCAATGTCCTGACAAGTATACCTGCGCAAACCTGTGTGTTGTTGCTGTTGTATTACTTGGGGATATAAATCTGTTCAAACAGTCACACTGTGGGGATTTGGTGTACCTTTGGACACACAAAGCAAGTCTACATAACTTCTATAACTGAATTTCAACAGGGGTGGAAAGTAACAAAGTACTGTCCTTAAGTACAATGGTGAGGCTTTATGCTGCTTTCTACTCCACTACTCCAGCCCCACCTCCACACCTCTGCCCACAGTGTTCAGCTCACAGCTACCCCCCACTGCTCCTCCTGCCAAACACCCACCCCCTCCATCCACACCTTCCAACACACAGCCCCCCCTGCTCCCAACCTGTCCCTCACAACAACTCAGGTGAGAGATGAGCTCAGGCGGATCAAGGCCAAGAAAGGCCACGGGTCCAGACGGCATCAGCTCCAGGCTCCTGAAAGTCCTGCGCAGACCAGCTGTGTGGGATCGTGGAGCAGCTCTTCAACACGAGCTTGAGGTTAGGGAGTCCCACAGCTGTGGAAAGACATCCTGTGTGGTACTGGTGGCGCTGACATCCCACCTGATGAAGACCCTGGAGCAGCTGATTCTCGCCCATCTACGGCCCTCGGTGAGACAGTCAATGGACCCGCTGCAGTTTGCCTACCAGCCTGGCATCGAGGTGGATGATGCAGTCATCTACCTTCTCCACAGAGCTCTCTCTCACCTAGATAAACCTGGGAGCACTGTGAGAATCATGTTCTTTGACTTCTCCAGTGCGTTCAACACCATACAGCCCATGCTCCTGAGGGACAAGCTGGAAACACATGGGGGGGACCAGCATCTCACACTCTGGATACTGGATTACCTCACCAACTGACCGCAGTATGTGAGGACACAAGACTGCATGTCTTCTCACTGTTTGGAGTGCAGGGGGCACTGCTCAGGACTTTTTATGACACTGTTATGGCATCAGCCATCTTCTATGGAGTGGTCTGCCTGGGGCAGCAGCATCTCAGCAGCAGACAGGGAAGAGACTGGACAAGCTGATCAAGAAAGCCAGCCTCTGTCCTGGGGTGCCCTCTTGACCCCATGGAGGTGGTGGGTGAGAGGAGGATGATAGCAAAACTATCATCCCTGATGGACAATGAGCTCCACCCCATGCAGGACAGTCTGACAGCACTGATCAGCTCCTTCAGTGATAGGCTGCTTCACCCAAAGTGTGTGAAGGAGAGGTATCGCAGGTCTCTTCCCTTCCTGCTGCTGTTAGACTCTACAATCAACACTACTCCTAGTTCACCACATACTCACATGGACCATTTTCACTAGGTTCTGCACTGTTACTAATCCAAAACAGCTGCCATGAGTCACTCACTGTGTGCAATGCCATTTCAAAATGTGCAATATCTGTATTGTCCTGTGTATATTGCTCTTCTGTTAATATTTTGTTATGACATTGTCATGTTTATACTGTTGTATATATATGTGTATATATGTATATATATAGTATATATATATATATATATATATATATAGAAAGATGTGTCGGCATCGATTAGTTGTCTCTGGTCTTTTACCCATGCGGGGTAATGATGAGGTGTACAGTAGATTAACGTCTCTGAACCGCTGGCTGGCTCGTCACTGTAGTGAGCAGGGATATAGTTTTGTGGATAACTGGCCTTCTTTCTGGGGGCGTCCTGACCTGCTGAAGGCAGATGGTCTGCATCCTACTGGAGCAGGCGCTGCTATTTTATCTAGGAATATAGACAGGTGTTTACGTCGGGTTTGACAGTAAGACACTAGTGATCGGCAGGTCGCAGGTGAGTAGAGAACCTGCTAGGTCTTTAGGTGGTGCGGTTTTGGAGTCCACGAGCTTAGATAGCTTAGATGATGAATCTAACCAGGATAATTTGCAGACTTTAGATGCTCAGACTGATAGCCTGATCTACTGCATTGAGACTGTCTCCATTCCCCGCCGTACTATTCACAAGTTTCCTAAGTTTCTAAACCACCATGTACAAAACACCACTCCTGCCACTGGTGACAGTGCTAGGTCCCATAAAGTACTGAATAAAAGGCCACTTAATTTCCTAACAGAAACACTAGATGCCTCATTCCTATTATACTTCATCTATAGGTACCTTGCCACACCAGGCTGCTACCAGCAGCTCCAGGCCTCAATATGATCCTCAAATTTGGCTTCATAAATATTAGATCACTTTCTACCAAGGCATTATTGATAAATGACTTGATTCTTGAACATAATCTGGATATGGTTGGTCTATGTGAAACATGGCTTAAACCAGATTTTTTCCTGCCTTTAAATGAAGCTTCCCCACCTGAGTATGCCAACGCACATGTTGCTCGGGCTACGAAAAAAGGTGGGGGCGTCGCTTTAATTTATAAGTCTTTCTTTGGTCTAACCTCAGCTCTTAATGTCACTTTTAACTCCTTCGAGGCTGTAGTATTGAAACCTTCTCCAGTAGCTTCGATCCCCATGACCAGGGAAATAGATTGCAACCACTCAACCTTGTGGTACTTTACAGGCCACCTGGCCCCTACTCACAGTTTTTAGATGAATTTGGAAATTTTTTATCATGTCTTGTCACATATAGTGATGATATCCTAATTATGGGTGACTTTAACATTCACCTAAATAAGGCCTCTGATCC
The DNA here is from genome assembly GCF_001640805.2 of Lates calcarifer. Taxonomy (NCBI): domain Eukaryota; kingdom Metazoa; phylum Chordata; class Actinopteri; family Centropomidae; genus Lates; species Lates calcarifer. The sequence goes on along the minus strand of NW_026117235.1, from coordinate 1,246 downwards.
TTTAAATATAGCTTTTTTGGCACTTATTGATACTTTCGGGTTCACACAGTCTGTACATGAACCCACTCACTGTGGTGGTAACACTCTAGACCTGATTCTTTCCCGTGGGATTGAGGTGTCTAATCTGACCATCTCTCCTGTCACATCGGTTATCTCCGATCATTTTCTTATCAAATTTGATGCAACTCTAGTCTGTCCCCCTAAAATTGTCTCTAATATATCTTCCACCAGACACATAGGTCCCGCAACTTTAACTGTTCTTAGTGAACAACTACCAGAGGTCCTGGCCCCTTTTACGACAGCAATTGGTTCTGTTGATAACTGTACAGGGACTTGAATACAACCTTGTCTAGTCGCCTTGATTCAGTTGCACCTCTCACCACTAAAATTAAACAGCCAAAGAGGTCCACTCCCTGGTTCACAGACGACACACGTGCTCTGAAGCAGGCCTGTCGGAATTAGAGCGCAAATGGCGCAAATCCAAATCAGAAGCTCTGTATCTCCAGTCCAGGGTGTTCTGGAATATAAGCATGCACTGTCTACTGCCAGAGCAGCATATTTTTTAAATTAGCTAGCTGCTCGCCCTTTACTGCCTGTGAGTTTCAGAATTTTTTCTGCAGTAAAATTGATGAGATTAGATTAAAAATCAGTTCAGTTTCTCCAGCATCTGCTGCAGAACCGGCTGTCCATCATATTGAGTCTCAGAGAGTTTCTGCTCTGATGAATTTTGACATTATATGTCTTGATTCATTATCTAAGATAGTACTAGCTTCTAAACCCACCACTTGCCTTTTTGACCCTTTACCGGGTAAACTTTTCAAAGATCTCTGGCCAGTCTTGGGCCCTGCAGTGCTGAATATTGTGAATCTATCGTTGACGACTGGCACTGTTCCTTCTAGCTTTAAAACAGCTGTGGTTAAACCTTTACTTAAGAAACCACACCTTGATCCTGGGTCTTTAGGTAACTATCGGCCTGTCTCAAATCTCCCATTCTTCTCTAAAATACTAGAAAAAGTGGTGTATCATCAGCTTTCAGCTCATTTAGCTGATAATAATCTATTTGAACCGTATCAGTCTGCTTTTAGGGCCTTTCACTCTACTGAAACAGCACTTGCTAAAGTAGTAAATGATCTGCTACTCTCTCTAGATTCAGATTCCACCTCTATGCTCATATTACTTGATCTTAGTGCAGCCTTTGATACTGTAGATCACCGTATACTCATGACCGATTGGAAAATAGATTTGG
>NW_026117234.1:0-37643 GCF_001640805.2 Lates calcarifer | reverse complement strand
ATTTCCGCCCGATTACAGCCTATAAAAGAAATAAAAACCTATCAGACATACTGGTTCACACACGATTTGATCATTCCAAAAACAACAGCACAGACACGTGGTTACTCAGATACTCACCGTATATAGTAAATAGCCATTCAGGGCAGGGAGCTACAGTAACATTCAGATGTACTCCACAAACCACCAACTTGATCTATATGATCGAATGTACACACTGTAATAAACTTTATATTGGGGAAACAGAAAAAACAGCCAAAACCAGAATCTCACAACATCTGTACCGTATACGGGGAGGTTAGGGTACATCGATCCTACATAGGCATTTCATCCAAGTTGGCCTGGAATTTTTGAAATATAGAATCCTGGATAGCAAACAGACCTGGTCAAACAACAGAGACGTCGAATTGAACGACAATGGATACAAAAATAAAAACGATCGATCCACTGGGCTTTAATGAAAAATACAATTAAAATCCTACTTGTGTATTGTGGGCTTCCTTCTTTTCTTCTTCTTCTTCTTCCTTTCCGTGTCCTTTATGACCGCCTTTAATTTTCTAACAAAGCACGATTGGTCTATTAAGGTCAATTAACAATATCTCTGCTAGAATGTGAATACCCGGTTTACATGAGACCCCGGAATAAATAGCACTTATAATCATCTGGTGGTTGGATGTGAATGCATGTATTTAGGTGTTTGTGTGTGTATAGTTATATGCACACGAATGCATATAAATTGTATTTATATAAATAAAATAAATATTTTACTAATTAGTAACAAATCAATATAAACAATAGAAATAACTTATATTTCTGTCATAATAATTGAGCATGCTTTTGGATACTAATATTATGCATGAATTTCGATTTCTTGCCCCCAGTTTCCCTTTTACGGCAACTACTAAAATTGTGTGTTGCGTTCAATGCATGCTCGGTTGTTTGAGTGTTTTTCCTTTCCCACTCACCCTCTCTTTTTTCCTGTTTCCTTATATTCCATATCATCCACCAATCATTAATTTCGTCCACGGGGGTCTACGGCGAAGCCGAGGAATCCCCCATAGCAGCCAAATAATTCTTCCCATGGCAGGGATTCCCCTAGATAACTGGAAAACACATACATATATACAAATATAAACACATTTCTAACAACATGGAAGGGTATGCATCTAATTACGCTCTCTTTTTTGCTAAACAAACATTGTTTTAAATTAAAAATGATTTTATGTGTTATGTTTTATTCAGCATGATGTATATATCTTATTATATTTTATTGTGTGGAGATGCATGTTTAGCACTCTTTTATGTACAGCACTTACCTGTATATAGCACTTACCTGTGTATAGCGTTTCCTATGTACAGCACTTATTTTACATTTTTTTATTGCATGATTTTTATTGCATGATACTTAGATTACAGCTCTTTATTGGATGCTTACCCTTTCTACTTATGGATTTACTCCCCCAGCAGTTGGATATCCCACCTCACTTTTTTTAGGGGGATCATGCCTGGAAATATTCCACTGGTTATTTCAGAACTTGGCAGTCTTCATCGTGATCTGGAGTCTTCCCTTCCTCCAGACCCCCCCCCCCCCCTTTTTTTTTTAAAAACCTGCACTTGGAACAGACCCTGGAACCTATTTTGATTTTAATACTTTTACACAGACCCTGACCTTCAACCTAACCGCCTGACTCCTACTCTGACCCTATACATGACCTGATCCCTAAAACCTAACCATTCAACTTGTACTGAGGCCCTAACCCTAACCTGACCTCGACCCTGCCAACCCTAACCTGACCCTCGACCCTAACCCTAACCTGACCTCGACCCTGCCCCAACCCTAACCTGACCGACCCTGCCCAACCCTAACCTGACCTCGACCCTGACCTGACCCTGAACCCTTCGACCCTGCCCCAACCCTAACCTGACCTTGACCTAATCCTATTACTATGTTGGAGGACCCAACTCTAACTAGTAAAGCTATAAACCCCCCCCCCTCCGGTTTTCAGGAGGAAGAGCCCCAATCCAGGTCCAACAGGATCTCCAGAGTTGAGGATCCCTAACACAACCTATTGATGTGATTGAAAAAAAAATATCAGGGATATATAAAAATTCAACATTTTCACAAATAATACTCCCTGTCCTAATAGGCTGTGTTTTCCTCACCCCTCCTTGTCCCCTCCCTTTACTTACCTTCATATCCTTTCAAAACTTGTACTCTCCTCTCACTGAACCAGCTCCGGACCATTTATCAATCTGCTTTTTCTCCATGAGCCAATATGGAACCTATAAAAAAAATATATAAAAAAAAACATTGTATATATGTGTGTATGTATATATACACATATACAGATAAAATAGAAATAAAGATCAGTATAATACATGTTGCCAGCGCATCAGAGACATCTAGTGGTGTCCCCCCCTACTAACCTGACCTCGACCGCCCTAACCTAACCTGACCCCCGCCCCTGCCCTAACCCTAACCTGACCCTGGACCCTGCCCTAACCCTAACACTGACCCTGGACCCTGCCCTAACACTAACCTGACCCTTGACCCTGCCCCAACCCTAACCTGACCTTGACCTTAATCCTATTACTATGTTGGAGGACCCAACTCTAACTAGTAAAGCTATAAACCCCCCCCCCCCCCTCCCGGTTTTCAGGAGGAAGAGCCCCCAATATGCCAATATGGAACCTATAAAAAAAATATATATATAAAAAAACATTGTATATATGTGTGTATGTATATATACATATATAAAGATAAAATAGACAAAGATCAAAATAATACATGTTGCCAGTGCATTAGTGACATCTAGTGGTGTCCCCTTCCCCTAACCTAACCTTGCCAGAGCCTTGTCTTTGTTTGATCAATTTTAACAGATAAATGAATAACCTAAGGCTCCAATGGAGTAATCAATTTTCGCTTACAGATGATAGTATATATAGAAACACCCCCTTTTGTAAATTTTTTTTCTCTCTTCTTTTTCTTTTCTTTTATTGCCCCACCTCCTTTCAATCTCTTATTATCTTACCTTTTATTTCTAGGATCCACCCTCATGGACTTGGATCTATATGAATCTATTATAAAAGGAAAAAAAAGAATATCAATTGTTTTAAATCCAGTTGTACCTTTAAAAGGAGGGGCATAAATTTAAATAACACCCCCTGAGAAAGGGTCCCCTGCAGGGACCAATCACCTACCAGGTACTGCCCCCAAGATTACTTACATAGAGGCCTGGATCCTTCACTCTCTTCTTGCTCCCCTGAAGAAGCCTTCCAGGCGAAACGTTGGGACCTTCTTTCCTTTAATCCTCTGAGAGAGACTAACTTCAGACAGGTTTTCTCACTAAAAAAGAGAAAATACTTTTTTAAGCTTTTATAGTGCAGGTTTTGTTTCATTTTTTCTAATGTTTTATTGTTTTATTACTAGTTTTGGTGGGTACATACACAAACAGGGTCTAACCAGAGGACTGAGGCTTGAGGCCTACTGGATCTGGTCTCAGGCCTGGATCAGCAAATGGGTGAGTGTTGTCTACTAACCTACAGGAAAAAGAGTGTGCGCACACAGAAGATTATACAACATCACGTTTGAAGACTCTACACAACTCTCCCCAGCTAATCCAAGCATCGACACAAACCTCAACTATTTTAAACAAAACTCATCCCCTGTTTGGATGGATTCCCCACCCTGAAGGACTTTTTATTATTTATTTATTTTATATCTTTTATTTTCTATTTATGATTGCCCTGCAAGGATATTTTTGAATCCTGATTTTTTTTACACACGTGTCCCCCTGTTTTGGTAATACAGGATTATCACGGAGCCTTATTGTTTTCTACTGCACTGTAAGTGCTTGCTAAGTATTTTAAGCTAACCTAGTGTGCTGTTGTCTCCTCTCTTATCTTCCCTACCCCTTTCTCTTTTAATCCTTTTGTTCCCCCCTTGTTTTAGTATCCTCTTTTAAGTATCTCTTATGCTCATTTAATTTGGTTTTTATTTAACCAGATCTGTTTAAATGAAATTTAATCATTAATTTAATTATTGTTTCATTTTAACTGACTGATTACCTAATTTTATTTTTTATACTATCATCTGTTTAACAAACCCTCTGCTTTTCACTACGGATCTCTTAGCAGCACAGCCACCATGTCCTTACCCCTGAGTAACAGATTTGAAGTGCTGGCTCAACCAAATAGCCCGGGTAAGTGTGGGACTGCGGAACAAAATCTACTCAAGCCAGCCCCTAGGGAAACTGCCTCGGCTCCTCCAAATGACCCTCAGGATCTAGACCTAACAAAAGTATATTTGAAGATGTTACAGGCCATTCACCACTCCGAGATTATTGCTAGGGCTACACAGCAAAACACAGCCCTAATGGGTATGATGAAGAAAGCAAATCAACTGACTCACTTCATTAAACCAGCAGTTCCTAATCCGGCAACTCTGGAAAGGGTTAAAATAAACACAGATCAATGGCTGAACAATAATTTAATAATCCTGGCTGACCATTATGATGCCTTATTAGCATCTCTTTTAGCACAGGTGATAACCTTTCAACCAGCAGCCTTAAGTAAAGCCTTAAAATGGGCTAAACTGAGATATGGACCTCGACTTACCGACAGCTCCATAGACACCCTGAGAACCATGGTGCTCCAAGGGCAACCACAGGTGGGCCCGGAGAGTGTGGAACCCTCTCTACAGGATTTTCCACCTCTCCCCACTCCAGATCAGGCGGCACAGGCCAAACTATCCCAATGCACCAGCCATCCCTTCCCCAGCCTCTCAAGACACACCTGGAACAGAGACCAAGCCACAGGAACAAATTAACACATATTAAAATGCACAAACATAATAAGGCCCATAGCCCTACACAGGAGCAGTCCAAATCAAATAATATCACAGCGACTGCCCAGGTACACGATTTACCTACCGCCATTACAATATCGTTTGAAAACTTACCTGACAACATTAAATCACCAACTCTAGATCCAGACAGGGACAGCCGGCCTCTGAGTTCCCCGCTTGCCAAACCACAGGAACCGGTGGAACCCACACCGGCTCATCCACACACTGCAAGAATGAATATCGCTTCTCCTTTGCAGATACCTCCTGTATCGACAGCGTCATCCACTCTTCTGGAGGGCTGTGGCATGAAACACAGGGGGGCCCCCCTGCAGACCTTTGAGGACCCCCTAACGCTGTCCCAGCCACAATCCCCTAAAATAGAGGAGAAAGAGAGAATTAGCATCCAAAAACATGCTAGGGTCACAGTCACTAAACTCCCCATCACACACTATAGCAATGTAGCAGTAGCAGTAGCAGGTTCAGATGCTGTTTCCTCCAGTCCTTTACCTTCTCAAATCACTGTCTCCTCCTCTCCCCCTCCAGCTCCAGAACCACGGTCTAAGCAGCCGGAGCAGCTGCGGCCTCCTACAGACATGGGTGAACAAGCTCAAAAACCAAACCTAAATAACCAGGATGTGATGATGGCAAATTTTTCAGAAAGCAAAAATGCACGAAAACGTGCACAATCTGAATCCTGTTGTAAGAGCACCTCACCTCGTCTGCACTCTGGGCGCGGTGACCTCTGACTGTGAAACCCACGGTCCACCAGAGAACAGAGCATAAAATTAGGAATTGGCACCTCACACCTAGAAAAGCTATTATAATAATAGGAGATTCAAATCTAGCTCGAGTGCCACAATTTGCCAGTGAAGAAATCCAGATGGACAGCTTCCCTGGAGCACAATTCCATCACATAGGGGAGATTTGAAAAAACTTCCCCCTACCAAAACAGTAAAAACAGCAGTTTTGTCAGTGGGTTTGAATAACTGCCTAAGACGGCAACAGCCACTTACAATTATAAACAACTTAATGCACTATTGAAAAAGCAAAGGAAACATTTCCCAATGCCCTGATCTATATACCAATTATTAACATCAGCAACAGACTGGAGAAACAGCAAAAGGACCTAATAACACACCTGAATAGCTATATAGAAAAGAAATGCACTTACCTGTCAGAGATCAGTCCACTCCACTTCAAGACTGAGCCAAGAGATCCAGTACACTGGACTAAGGAGACGGCCGAGAAAATAGCTGAACACTGGGTGGATCAATTAAACATGTGAGTGGGGAGCAGTGCACTACAGCAACTCCCCAAAACTTCAAACATCACCAACCTCTGCTCTTCCTTTAAACTAAACTACCTAGAAAGGGAGATTTTAAAGAGGGGACTCACATTTATTCAACACCCAGACCACCAGATCCTGACCAACTGCGCAGTGATCTACACACTTACCATAGAAGATTAAAAATCTTGGATCATTTCCACTATAACACAGAATTCCCACACATTCCATTTACAACTAATTCCACCTGGGAACCTGCCTTTGAATCTCTGGCGGAGCCCATCCAAGAACTAATCCGGAAGGATGAGGAATGCCTCTCCCCGTTTTAGAGCCTCCTACAGGGCAAAATTAAACATTACAGGGATTCAAAGAAAGGCACTCTCTGCACTCAGCAAAAGACAGGATATAATCATAAAACCTGCAGACAAGGGAGGACAAATAGTCTTACAGGATAGATTTAATTATCTCCTGGAAGCAGAAAGACAGCTCAACAACACAACCTATTATGTCCCCCTGGAACAACCTCTGCAGGCAGAAACACAGCATTATGATTAGGAAAATAATACAAAATTATATGAAGATAAATATATTAAGGCTAAAACAGATGACCTACCTCCTTGGCCCAGATAATCCGCGTTCCAGACTATTTTATCTACTTCCTAAAATCCATAAACCACCAGATACCTGGACAGTCCCGTTCCAGGTGCCTGCAGGTAGACCCATTGTAAGTGACTGCGGCTCGGAATCATATCGTATAGCAGAGTTCATCGATCATTACATAAACCCATTAGCGCAAATCCATCCAAGTTACATTAAGGACACTTATGAATTTGTAAAGAAATTGCAAAATTTAACAGTACCGATAGGTACACTTTTATTTCAATCGATATAGATTCCTTATACACAAACATTGACACGACTTTAGGGCTACAGGCGGTGGCAAAAGCGTTACGCAAAATGCCGGACCCCGATCGCCCCGATAATGTCATTCTCCAACTTTTGGAGATCACATTGACCAGGAATGATTTCCAATTTAATAATAAACATTATCTGCAAGTCTGTGGATGCGCTATGGGTAGAAAATATGCCCCCTCATATGCCGACATCTATTTAGCCGACTGGGAGGAAACGGCATTCAAAAAATGCCACACACTCCCGTTATTATATTTCCGCTATCTGGACGACATCTTTGACCTTTGGAGTGAATCCCTAAATTCATTCCATGAATTTTTAGCAGTCCTAAATTCCCACCACCCGAAAATAAAGTTAAAACAAACTTACAAACACAGGAGATTGAATTCCTGGACACGCGGATCTTCTTCCATAATCACACTGCCCACTCGAAACAGCTGGCCACCAAAGTACACTTCAAAGAGACCGACCGCCACACCCCTTCTACACAAGAGCAGTTACCACCCCAGACACACATTTAAAGGGATCATCAAATCACAATTAATAAGATTCCATAGGATATGCACTTACCAGCAGGACATAGATGAGGCTACCTCGACTCTGTTCACAGCCCTTAGACCCAGAGGTTATTCCAGCCGTCAATTAGATCGGAGGTCAGAAACTCATTCAAAAATAAAAAAGATTATAAAACAGATAAGAGTAGTCTCGCACTTGTCCCGTTGGTGTTAACATATTCCCAGGACCTTTCAGGTTTAATTTCAGGCTTAAAGGCCAATTTCCACCGGGCACAGGAATTAATCGACCCTTGAATAATTTCCGCCCGATTACAGCCTATAAAAGAAATAAAAACCTATCAGACATACTGGTTCACACACGATTTGATCATTCCAAAAACAACAGCACAGACACGTGGTTACTCAGATACTCACCGTATATAGTAAATAGCCATTCAGGGCAGGGAGCTACAGTAACATTCAGATGTACTCCACAAACCACCAACTTGATCTATATGATCGAATGTACACACTGTAATAAACTTTATATTGGGGAAACAGAAAAAACAGCCAAAACCAGAAATCTCACAACATCTGTACCGTATACGGGGAGGTTAGGGTACATCGATCCTACATAGGCATTTCATCCAAGTTGGCCTGGAATTTTTTGAAATATAGAATCCTGGATAGCAAACAGACCTGGTCCAAACAACAGAGACGTCGAATTGAACGACAATGGATACAAAAAATAAAAACGATCGATCCACTGGGCTTTAATGAAAAATACAATTAAAATCCTAACTTGTGTATTGTGGGCTCTTCCTCTTCTTCTTCTTCTTCTTCCCTTTCCGTGTCCTTTATGACCGCCTTTAATTTTCTAACAAAGCACGATTGGTCTATTAAGGTCAATTAACAATATCTCTGCTAGAATGTGAATACCCGGTTTACATGAGACCCCGGAATAAATAGCACTTATAATCATCTGGTGGTTGGATGTGAATGCATGTATTTAGGTGTTTGTGTGTGTATAGTTATATGCACACGAATGCATATAAATTGTATTTATATAAATAAAATAAATATTTTACTAATTTAGTAACAAATCAATATAAACAATAGAAATAACTTATATTTCTGTCATAATAATTGAGCATGCTTTTGGATACTAATATTATGCATGAATTTCGATTTCTTGCCCCCAGTTTCCCTTTTACGGCAACTACTAAAAATTGTGTGTTGCGTTCAATGCATGCTCCGGTTGTTTGAGTGTTTTTCCTTTCCCACTCACCCTCTCTTTTTTCCTGTTTCCTTATATTCCATATCATCCACCAATCATTAATTTCGTCCACGGGGTCTACGGCGAAGCCGAGGAATCCCCCATAGCAGCCAAATAATTCTCCCATGGCAGGGATTCCCCTAGATAACTGGAAAACACATACATATATACAAATATAAACACATTTCTAACAACATGGAAGGGTATGCATCTAATTACGCTCTCTTTTTTGCTAAACAAACATTGTTTTAAATTAAAAATGATTTTATGTGTTATGTTTTATTCAGCATGATGTATATATCTTATTATATTTTATTGTGTGGAGATGCATGTTTAGCACTCTTTTATGTACAGGCACTTACCTGTATATAGCACTTACCTGTGTATAGCGTTTCCTATGTACAGCACTTATTTTACATTTTTTTTATTGCATGTTATTTATGTTGCAGCTGTTTATTGGATGCTTACCCTTCCTACTTATGGATTTACTCCCCCAGCAGTTGGATATCCCACCTCATTCATCAAAAAAGGGGCATGCCTGGGAATACTCTACTGATTATTCCAGAAACCTGGTGGTCATCTACTCTCCAACTTGACCTTCATCTTCACCTTTAGTTTTTCCTTCCTCCGGAGCTTTCCCTAAAAACCAGCACTTGAACAGACCCTGGAGCCCACCTTGATTTTAACCCTTCTATACAGACCCTGACCCTTAACCTAACCTCCGACTTTACCCTAAACCATCTGACTCCTACTCTGGCCCTAACCCTGACCTGATCCCTAAACCTAACCATTTGACCTTGACTGAGGCCCTAACCCTAACCTGACCCTCGCCCCTACCCTAACCCTAACCTGACCCTCGCCCCCTACCCTAACCCTAACCTGACCCTCGACCCTGCCCTAACCCCAACCTGACTCTCGACCCTGCCCTAACCCTAACCTGACCCTCGACCCGGCCGATGTGTGTATATATAGATACATTTCTAAAAAATATGCAAGGGTATGCATCCTACTACAACCCCCCCCCCTCTTTTTTCTACACTAACATCCTTTTCAAATTTAAAAATGATCTATGTGTTATGGTTTATGCAGCATGATGTTATATATATCTTAATATATTTTATAGTGTGAAGATGCATGTTTAGTAATTTTTCTATGTATAGCACTTACCTGTATATAGCACTTACCTGTGTACAGCCTTTCTTATGTACAGCACTTATTTTACATTTTTTTATTGCATGATTTTTATTGCATGATACTTAGATTACAGCTCTTTATTGGATGCTTACCCTTTCTACTTATGGGATTTACTCCTAAAAACCCTGCACTTGGAACAGACCCTGGAACCTATTTTGATTTTAATACTTTTACACAGACCCTGGACCTTTAACCTAACCACCTGACTCCTACTCTGACCCTATACATGACCTGATCCCTAAAACCTAACCATTCAACTTGTACTGAGGCCCTAACCCTAACCTGACCTCGACCCTGCCCCAACCCTAACCTGACCTCGGACCCTGCCCCAACCCTAACCTGACCTTGACCTAATCCTATTATTATGTTGGAGGACCCAACTCTAACTAGTAAAGCTATAAACCCCCCCCCTCCCGGTTTTCAGGAGGAAGAGCCCCCAATCAAGGTCCAACAGGATCTCCAGAGTTGGAGGATCCCTAAACACAACCTATTGATGTGATTGAAAAAAAAATATCAGGGATATATAAAAATTCAACATTTTCACAAATAATACTCCCTGTCCTAATAGGCTGTGTTTTCCTCACCCCTCCTTGTCCCCTCCCTTTACTTACCTTCATATCCTTTCAAAACTTGTACTCTCCTCTCACTGAACCAGCTCCGGACCATTTATCAATCTGCTTTTTCTCCCATGAGCCAATATGGAACCTATAAAAAAATATATTAAAAAAACATTGTATTTATGTGTGTATGTATATAATACACATATACAGATAAAATAGAAATAAAGATCAGTATAATACATGTTGCCAGCGCATCAGAGACATCTAGTGGTGTCCCCTTCCCCTAAACCTAACCTGGACCTCGACCTTGCCCTAACCCCAACCTGACTCTCGACCCTGCCCTAACCCTAACCTGACCCTCGACCCTGCCCTAACACTAACCTGACCCTTGACCCTTGACCCTGCCCCAACCCTAACCTGACCTTGACCTAATCCTATTATTATATGTTGGAGGACCCAACTCTAACTAGTAAAGCTATAACCCCCCCCCTCCCGGTTTTCAGGAGGAAGAGCCCCCAATCCAGGTCCAACAGGACCTCCAGAGTTGAGGATCCCTAACACAACCTATTGATGTGATTGATGGCCCTTCCCTACATGTGGAGTCCTAAAAAATTGGAAAAAAAATATCAGGGATATATAAAAATTCAACATTTTCATAAATAATACTCCCTGTCCTAATAGGCTGTGTTTTCCTCACCCCTCCTTGTCCCCTCCCTTTACTTACCTTCATATCCTTTCAAAACCTGTACTCTCCTCTCACTGAACCAGCTCCGGACCATTTATCAATCTGCTTTTTCTCCATGAGCAATATGGAACCTATAAAAAATATATAAAAAAACATTGTATATATGTGTGTATGTATATATACATATATAAAGATAAAATAGACAAAGATCAAAATAATACATGTTGCCAGTGCATTAGTGACATCTAGTGGTGTCCCCTTCCCCTAACCTAACCCCCTAACCCTAACCCTAACCCTAACAATTTATGTGATCAACTCTTACTGTTTTTGGTCAGGATGCCTTGTTGGAGTCCCTGCGCAACAAATTTAAAAAAAGAGAATTCCCCTGATCAGCAACAGTGAAGCTGCAAAAAATGAGGAAGAGATTCTCATCGCCTAATGGTGGAAGGGCAGAGTCAGAGGGCAGTAAGCCTTCAGTGAAGAAAGTCAGGGCTGTAAGTCATTAGTAATGCTTAAATGCTTAAATGAAATTAGGGTATATTTAAATAAACATAACACTTTTAGGTTTAACACAATTGTACTTTTTAAAATTGTTTTGTTTTTCTTGGCTATGAACTGAATCTAGGAAATGCAGGATGGAGAAGATGAGCACAGCATTCAACATTATAAAGAAGCAATGAAAATAGAAGCTCTAAAACAGAGACCCAACTACGACCTCATAATAAATGGAATGGTTAAGATGCAAAAATACAGGGCCAACTTTATTCAGGAACATTTGACAGCTGCAGTCCATGCCTACGCCATTCCCTTTTGGTGAGGTCAAAGCACTAGCCCTGTATTACAAGCTAAATTGTGGGCCATGCCCATCCTCATAGAACGTAAGTTTTGAAAGACTTTGAAGTTTGTAGGCCCTTTTCGCCATTCTTCAAATACTGTCAGAAAAAATGAAAGGTATGAAAGAAGCTCTGCTGTTATTTTTTCTTATGGTTTTTCTTTGTATTATGGGTGCTCAAATTAAAATTTCTTTGTTTAATTGTAATGGTCTTAGAGACAGGAGGAAAGCAGAGCAGGTTTTTGTTGGACTAAATTCTGACATTTTATGTTTGCAAGAGACAGATGGACAGATGAACCTATGGACAGAATGAAAACAATGTGGAGGGGGGACTTTTTTGTGAACCATGGGGGCAGAGGGAATGTGGTGTAGCTATTTTAGTTAAAGGGTGTGTCAATAGTGTAAAACAAGTATTTAAAGACAATAAGTGAAGATTATTGGTTATTGAGTTTGAATTGTAAAATGTTTTATTTCCTTTGGTTAATGTTTACGCTCCAAATGTAGAAACGGAGAGACTTCTTTGGAAAGATGAAGAGTTTAATTAAGGGAAATTGTATATTAGTTGGGGATTTTAATGTTTGGTGCACAAGACTTGATGCATGCAGTGTTGCATCTTTCAAGGCTGATAGCTCAAAATCATTGCTTAATAATATCTTAGTGAGTGAAGATTTGATTGATGTATGGAGGGAAGAGAATCCATACAAAAGGCAATCTTCAAGGCGGCAGATTGTGTTGGGAAATATTAAGCAAAGCAGAATTGATTTATGTTTAGTTAAAAGAAGTATTTTTAGTTTTTTGGGGAACATAAGATATAAGTTCATGGGTTTAAGTGATCATGCTGCTCTTACATTTCAGTTGGAGGGAAAACGGGTGGGAAAGGTGGGGAGTGTGGTGTTTAAATTCATGTCTTTTGGCTGAACAGGAATACAGAAAATGTATTATTAATTGCTTAATGTTTGAAAAAAAGAACCCGTTCTATGAAAAGAATATTTGTGCTTGGTGGGGAATGGTTAAGAATAAAATAAAGATGAAAAATATTAGCTATGCTAAGAAAAGGAGTTTTTTAAGGAAGCAAAAAGAGTTGGAGTTAAGGGAGAATCTAAAAAAAGAAGAGGAAATAATAGAGGGGGATCTAAATCAAAGCTGTTATATAAGAATGCCAAGAGTTGTGAAGAGTGTGTGAAAATAAAAATGTGTTGACAGAATCATTTCCGTTAGAAAGCTCGATAAGACAAGGGTGTCCCCTGTCAGCAGTGCTTTATAGTATTTCAGCAGAACCTCTGGCAGCTTTAGTAAAACTGGATAAGACGATTAAATGTATTGATAGTCCTTTTGAGAAGAATAGTCTAATTTATCAGTACGCAGATGACACAAATATTACTGTGAAAGATTTAGATAAAGTGGGCATTAAATTCTTTGAACAGTACGATTTCCTCTTTCCCATGGAAAGGTAGAGGGATGTGATAGCACAGAGAACTGTAATAGGCAACAAAAAGGAGGAGGGCTAGCCTTAATAGATGTGGGTGCCAAGAGAGATGCACTTAGAGTGAAACTGATAAGCAAGTTTCTGGATCAGGCCCAGCAACACCCCTGGAAAGACTTCTTGGCTGATTGCATGGTGGAATACGGAGAGAGGAGTGTGTACAACTTGTGTACTCTCCCACCCAGAAATGTTCTTAGAGGCCTGCCAGGGTTCTACCGAGAGGGGCTAGAGGCATTGGGAAGGATTCTAGCCCACCTAAGGCCTGAATGCAGTGAAAAAAAAAACGTGTTTCAGATGTCTTTCCTCTGAAACCCCTGTCTTACTTATCAGGGGAGATATTTGGTGTGCAGCTAGAGTCTGCTGGCCTCACAAAGGTGGGACAAGTAATGGATGCAAATGTTAACTTTTATTTTAGAATTTGTTGAGGAAAATGAGTGAAATGAGGATGAAATACAGAAAACAACAAATTGTAAAGATAGCAGGGAAACTTGAGAAGTGCCTGCTGCCTGATTAGCGCACACTGCTGGTAAAAGCAGTTGCAAGGTGCAGGACTGAATTTCTTCCTTTGCCTTGGGGGGAAGACTATTAATGTTGCATCTGTGAAAACTAGAGACTGGTATAAATTGTTTCTTGGTAAAAGTCATAAGAGACCAGCCTCAGAAAAGATCTGGAAGGAGATTTTCCCTTCACATGAAGTCAGCACAATCTGGAAGAATATAGATGTCCCATGTATGACCCCAGAAATCTTTAATTTAGACTTCAAAATAAGGCACAGGAAGATATTCACTGGTGTTGTCCAGCACCAAATTAATAAGAAGCTATACAAAAGAGAATGTGCGGTGTGTAAAATGATGGATGAGGACTTTGAACACCTTTTTCTCAGCCGCCCGTTTGTCAGGACACAGAGAAATGGTAAAGAAACTTTTGACTGATCATTGTGGACTCTCATTATGCACAGAAAGTGAATGGAACAGGACATATCTGTTTGGCGTCCAGGGAAAGACCCAGGGGAAAAACATTATTCTGGTCAACACTGTACTGGCCTTTGCTCGGCATGCGGCCTGGCTTAGGAGGAACTCAGCTCTGTACAAAGGCAGAGGTATAAACATTTCCAAACTGTTTGCAAATCTCTTAAAGGCCCACCTTTAAACTGTTTTATGCAGCAGAAAGAGACAATTTCAAGAGACTTTTTGCATTTAACAATACCTTGTTCAGCGAAAACAGAGGATAAAAGGCTGTTATTTGTATTTTTAAATGAGAACGAATGTTAACAGATTCTATGTTGTATGTAATATAATGTTGTGTCTTTTACTGTTATTATTGTAATTACTGTTTTTGTTGAGAATTTCTGATATTTTTCATAATTTAAAAAAAAAAAAAGCACACCCGATCTCGTCGTGCATGATTGGCTCCAGCCTGGGAAGGCGTGACCTTACTTCCGCTTCCTGCACTCTTTGGTTTTGATTTTAACCCAAGTGTCATCCACATACCTGAACCAATGGCTTGGTGTTGTTCCCTCAAAGGAGTTTAAAGCCTTTCCTTCTACCTCCTCCATATATAGGTTTGCAACAATGGGGATACTGGTGAACCATAGCGCAACCGTGTTTCTGTCTGTAGAATTTGCCATTGAACTGGAAGTATGTGGTGTTCAGGCACATTTCCAGAAGTTGGCAAATGTGTTCTGGTTCAAGGTTTGTTCGTGTTCAAATCAGTTGGACCAGTCCCAGCCTGGTCAGATGCGAACACGAACTGATGAAGCCTCTTGGATGAGAGGTGAAACGTCTTCCAGACTATAACTAAGTCCAGTTGCTTTCGATTAAACCTTTCTTTGGATAACTATACCAAACACAGCCTCATCCCCTTTCAAATATGATGACATATAATGGGGTCTAATCTCCAATGATGATCACATGTCACACCTCATTTTTTTCTTCTTTGTGCTCATGGCAATACAATTTTGTTGACTGAGAATGAAATACATTTGTTAGTAATCTTTTACAGATGAAAATGACTACAACAAACTATGCTGCTTGTTTGGACAGTCAGTCAGAAACATGAGATCATTTTGTGAGACAAGAAAAATATTGAACAATGAAAGAGAAAATACATGTTTTATTTAGAATCACAAATTGAACCAACTAATAACTAAATAAGGAACTAAATTATTTTTTACAAACACTATATACTAATGATAACAAACAAACAACAACAACAACAATGAAAACAAGGAGCATCCTTCATTTGTCCTCAACAGCACTAATTTTTGTGACCTTTCTCCCCTCTCTAGTAAGGCTAACACAGATTTTTCCAGTCCTGAGCCTGGCATCGAATGGCTCCCACAGGCCATGTTCCACCCTCACCATGTTTCCCTCCTCCATCAAGAGGGTGGACATGCCTGGCTGCTCCTCTGTCACACCAACAACAGTGACTGAGTCAGCACTGGCTTTGACCTCCTGTTGAGAGGAAAAGAACATGAGCTATCATCTGATCATCATGATTTTGTTAAATATGAAATGAATTACTTAAGCCTTTTCATTGTGTTATACTGTACTTCAAACTTTGTATATGTGGTTGAATGGAGCTGAACCCCATAATCTGAGACCTTGACTTTGAGATGGGTCAGTCTCAGGTGCTCCCCAAGCTGTGGGGTCAGCTCCACAGCCTGCTCCCTCCAGAGGCAAACGTTTGCTTGTTTTTTTGTCCTATGGAGGATAAGACAATATGATGTGTTAGTATGCTGCCTAAACCACAGTAACAAGTAAATACCATGCATTAAGAAACTAAGGCTGTAGCAAAAGGAGTGGATTTTGGAGGTGAATCCCTAACAACAGCAAACAAAGCTGTCAAATAAATATGGCTCAGTAAAGGGAAAATCTGAAATGAAATGATTTTGGAATGTTTTGGAGTAGATCCCTAAAGTTGGCCTAGCCTACTTAACTCAAGTAAAGGCAGGCCTCCTTATGAAAGTGTAAGCTATTACCAGTTCATTACAGTAGGATATGCCTTTTTATGCCTTTTATCATTTAATTACTTTTTAAATCTTTTTGTCTGTCTCTTCAAGTCTTCTGTGTTTTTTCTGTATTATTTGGATTAATATGTTATGAAAAACGCAGAGATGACAAAAATCCATCAGCCTACCTCCTGCAGTGTGATGTTTTTCAGTGGAATACTGTTTTTTCCACTTCTCACCTCCTTGACTGTAGACACCTGAAAAACAGGACACATTCATATTAATTCCACCTTTTATACCAAGCTCTTCAATTTTATTCCTTTAATACTATAACAACAAAAGCAAACAAAAAGCAGCCATGATCAGGATATGATTTGAAGAATCAGGAGAGGTCAGTGACAAATAAAACACTGAAAGGTCAAAAACTGCTGTAAAGTTTCTTAGAGTTTCTCCTTTGAAAGACTGAAAGAAGGACCTGGCTCAGTTCCACAACTCCACAACTTCTTCTTCAACAGTGAGAAGCTCCTGTTGGTTACTGCAGGCCCTCAGGGGGTCAGCAGCGATGCTGGTGCCAACAGAGCCTCTGCCTCCCTCTTGAGTTCCTCAGATACACTGATATTTGTAGAGTGGAAAAACAGCGTGTCCTTTGTTATTTATTATGGAAGGAGAAGAGGTGCCTCTAAGTGTATATCCCCTGATTATATAGGCGTTTCCCTCAGAAACCTTGGGGCCAACTCCTCACTGTGAACTTGGCCGTGGAGGCCCCATATGACAGTGTGAGACATCCCACGTGCTGTGTTATTGGAGCACAGAAATTTAGTAGCAGATTTTGTCCACAATGAATGGAAGTCAGTGCAATGTCCTGACAAGTATACCTGCGCAAACCTGTGTGTTGTTGCTGTTGTATTACTTGGGGATATAAATCTGTTCAAACAGTCACACTGTGGGATTTGGTGTACCTTTGGACACACAAAGCAAGTCTACATAACTTCTATAACTGAATTTCAACAGGGGTGGAAAGTAACAAAGTACTGTCCTTAAGTACAATGGTGAGGCTTTATGCTGCTTTCTACTCCACTACTCCAGCCCCACCTCCACACCTCTGCCCACAGTGTTCAGCTCACAGCTACCCCCCACTGCTCCTCCTGCCAAACACCCACCCCCTCCATCCACACCTTCCAACACACAGCCCCCCTGCTCCAACCTGTCCCTCACAACAACTCAGGTGAGAGATGAGCTCAGGCGGATCAAGGCAAGAAAGGCCACGGGTCCAGACGGCATCAGCTCCAGGCTCCTGAAGTCCTGCGCAGACCAGCTGTGTGGGATCGTGGAGCAGCTCTTCAACACGAGCTTGAGGTTAGGGAGTCCCACAGCTGTGGAAGACATCCTGTGTGGTACTGGTGGCGCTGACATCCCACCTGATGAAGACCCTGGAGCAGCTGATTCTCGCCCATCTACGGCCCTCGGTGAGACAGTCAATGGACCCGCTGCAGTTTGCCTACCAGCCTGGCATCGAGGTGGATGATGCAGTCATCTACCTTCTCCACAGAGCTCTCTCTCACCTAGATAAACCTGGGAGCACTGTGAGAATCATGTTCTTTGACTTCTCCAGTGCGTTCAACACCATACAGCCCATGCTCCTGAGGGACAAGCTGGAACACATGGGGGTGGACCAGCATCTCACACTCTGGATACTGGATTACCTCACCAACTGACCGCAGTATGTGAGGACACAAGACTGCATGTCTTCTCACTGTTTGGAGTGCAGGGGCACTGCTCAGGACTTTTTATGACACTGTTATGGCATCAGCCATCTTCTATGGAGTGGTCTGCTGGGGCAGCAGCATCTCAGCAGCAGACAGGAAGAGACTGGACAAGCTGATCAAGAAAGCCAGCTCTGTCCTGGGGTGCCCTCTTGACCCCATGGAGGTGGTGGGTGAGAGGAGGATGATAGCAAAACTATCATCCCTGATGGACAATGAGCTCCACCCCATGCAGGACAGTCTGACAGCACTGAGCAGCTCTTCAGTGATAGGCTGCTTCACCCAAAGTGTGTGAAGGAGAGGTATCGCAGGTCCTTCCTTCCTGCTGCTGTTAGACTCTACAATCAACACTACTCCTAGTTCACCACATACTCACATGGACCATTTTCACTAGGTTCTGCACTGTTACTAATCCAAAACAGCTGCCATGAGTCACTCACTGTGTGCAATGCCATTTCAAAATGTGCAATATCTGTATGTCCTGTGTATATTGCTCTTCTGTTAATATTTTGTTATGACATTGTCATGTTTATACTGTTGTATATATATGTATATATGTATATATATATATATATATATATATATATATATATATAGAAAGATGTGTCGGCATCGATTAGTTGTCTCTGGTCTTTTACCCATGCGGGGTAATGATGAGGTGTACAGTAGATTAACGTCTCTGAACCGCTGGCTGGCTCGTCACTGTAGTGAGCAGGGATATAGTTTTGTGGATAACTGGCCTTCTTTCTGGGGCCGTCCTGACCTGCTGAAGGCAGATGGTCTGCATCCTACTGGAGCAGGCGCTGCTATTTTATCTAGGAATATAGACAGGTGTTTACGTCGGGTTTGACAGTAAGACACTAGTGATCGGCAGGTCGCAGGTGAGTAGAGAACCTGCTAGGTCTTTAGGTGGTGCGGTTTTGGAGTCCACGAGCTTAGATAGCTTAGATGATGAATCTAACCAGGATAATTTGCAGACTTTAGATGCTCAGACTGATAGCCTGATCTACTGCATTGAGACTGTCTCCATTCCCCGCCGTACTATTCACAAGTTTCCTAAGTTTCTAAACCACCATGTACAAAACACCACTCCTGCCACTGGTGACAGTGCTAGGTCCCATAAAGTACTGAATAAAAGGCCACTTAAATTTCCTAACAGAAACACTAGATGCCTCATTCCTATTAATACTTCATCTATAGGTACCTTGCCACACCAGGCTGCTACCAGCAGCTCCAGGCTCAATATGATCCTCAAATTTGGCTTCATAAATATTAGATCACTTTCTACCAAGGCATTATTGATAAATGACTTGATTCTTGAACATAATCTGGATATGGTTGGTCTATGTGAAACATGGCTTAAACCAGATATGTTCCTGCCTTTAAATGAAGCTTCCCCACCTGAGTATGCCAAACGCACATGTTGCTCGGGCTACGAAAAAAGGTGGGGGCGTCGCTTTAATTTATAAGTCTTTCTTTGGTCTAACCTCAGCTCTTAATGTCACTTTTAACTCCTTCGAGGCTGTAGTATTGAAACCTTCTCCAGTAGCTTCCGATCCCCATGACCAGGGAAATAGATTGCAACCACTCAACCTTGTGGTACTTTACAGGCCACCTGGCCCCTACTCACAGTTTTTAGATGAATTTGGAAATTTTTTATCATGTCTTGTCACATATAGTGATGATATCCTAATTATGGGTGACTTTAACATTCACCTAAATAAGGCCTCTGATCCTTTAAATATAGCTTTTTTGGCACTTATTGATACTTTCGGGTTCACACAGTCTGTACATGAACCCACTCACTGTGGTGGTAACACTCTAGACCTGATTCTTTCCCGTGGGATTGAGGTGTCGAATCTGACCATCTCTCCCTGTCACATCGGTTATCTCCGATCATTTTCTTATCAAATTTGATGCAACTCTAGTCTGTCCCCCTAAAATTGTCTCTAATATATCTTCCACCAGACACATAGGTCCCGCAACTTTAACTGTTCTTAGTGAACAACTACCAGAGGTCCTGGCCCTTTTACGACAGCAATTGGTTCTGTTGATAACTGTACCAGGGACTTGAATACAACCTTGTCTAGTCGCCTTGATTCAGTTGCACCTCTCACCACTAAAATTAAACAGCCAAAGAGGTCCACTCCCTGGTTCACAGACGACACACGTGCTCTGAAGCAGGGCCTGTCGGAAATTAGAGCGCAAATGGCGCAAATCCAAATCAGAAGCTCTGTATCTCCAGTGGCACCAGGGTGTTCTGGAATATAAGCATGCACTGTCTACTGCCAGAGCAGCATATTTTTCAAATTTAATCAATAGCAATAAACATAATCCTAGATTTCTTTTTGACACTGTAGCTAAACTCACTAAAAAGCAGCCGCATCCTAGCTGCTCGCCCTTTACTGCCTGTGAGTTTCAGAATTTTTTCTGCAGTAAAATTGATGAGATTAGATTAAAAATCAGTTCAGTTTCTCCAGCATCTGCTGCAGAACCGGCTGTCCATCATATTGAGTCTCAGAGAGTTTCTGCTCTGATGAATTTTGACATTATATGTCTTGATTCATTATCTAAGATAGTACTAGCTTCTAAACCACCACTTGCCTTTTTGACCCTTTACCGGGTAAACTTTCCAAAGATCTCTGGCCAGTCTTGGGCCCTGCAGTGCTGAATATTGTGAATCTATCGTTGACGACTGGCACTGTTCCTTCTAGCTTTAAAACAGCTGTGGTTAAACCTTTACTTAAGAAACCACACCTTGATCCTGGGTCTTTAGGTAACTATCGGCCTGTCTCAAATCTCCCATTCTTCTCTAAAATACTAGAAAAAGTGGTGTATCAGCAGCTTTCAGCTCATTTAGCTGATAATAATCTATTTGAACCGTATCAGTCTGCTTTTAGGGCCTTTCACTCTACTGAAACAGCACTTGCTAAAGTAGTAAATGATCTGCTACTCTCTCTAGATTCAGATTCCACCTCTATGCTCATATTACTTGATCTTAGTGCAGCCTTTGATACTGTAGATCACCGTATACTCATGGACCGATTGGAAAATAGATTTGGAATCTCTGGCGTGGCCCTCAGCTGGTTAAAATCTTACTTATCTGACAGAACTCAGTGTGTCTCTTGTAATAACACCATATCAGCCTTCTCTGATGTGAAATATGGAGTACCCCAGGGTTCTGTTCTTGGCCCCCTGCTTTTCTCTCTATATATTTCTCCTCTTGGCCAAATTATTCGGAGTCATGGAATTAATTTTCACTGTTATGCTGATGATACCCAGCTATATGTGCCTATAAAGGCTGATAATGCCTCTCAAATTAGGGAATTAGAGATCTGCTTGTCATCTGTTAAAAGCTGGATGTCTCAAAACTTCCTGCTTCTTAATTCAGACAAAACAGAAATGCTGGTTATTGGCCCAGCACGATATAGACACCAGTTCGATCATGTAACTATATCCCTTGACAGCTGTGTTATCTCTCAAAGTACAACAGCCAAAAATCTGGGTGTCACACTTGATCGTACTCTTTCCTTTGATCAGCATATTAAAGACATTACAAAGACCGCCTTTTTTCACCTACGCAATATAGCTAGGATTCGGTCTTTTCTCTCCATGGCAGACGCTGAAATTCTAGTCCATGCCTTTGTTTCCTCTAGACTGGATTATTGTAATGTTTTGCTTTCAGGACTACCGCGTACTAGCACTAAAAGTCTGCAAATGGTTCAGAATGCTGCAGCTAGAATGCTGACCAAATCGAGAAGGTTTGACCATATTACCCCAGTTCTAGCCTCCCTTCACTGGCTCCCTATTCATGTTAGATCAGACTTTAAAGTTCTCTTAATGACTTATAAAATTCTAAATGGGCTAGCCCCCTCATACCTGTCTGATCTTCTTAACCCTTATATTCCCTCGCGTGCTCTGCGTTCTCAGAGTGCAGGGCTGCTGTCTGTCCCTAGAGTCAAAAAGAAGTCAGCAGGCTGCAGGGCCTTCTCCTATCGGGCCCCCTTCCTCTGGAACAACCTCCCTAGTGATATTAGACAGGCTGACTCAGTTGAGGCCTTTAAATCCAAACTAAAAACTCATCTTTATGCCTTAACTTTTAACTAGCACATTATTCTGGTTCCTATTTCAGGATACCATTTTTCCCTTGGCGGGTTGGGTCAGTCTCAATGCATCAGTTAAGATTAATAGTTAGTAAATGTTGTCCATGATGTCCTGCCGACGAGATTATTATTAACTGTCTTAATATCACTGCATCACTTTAACTGTGTGTTCTTCCCTCAAGCACATTACTGCCCAGGCTGTGCTTCTCTCTCTCTCTCTTCTACTGTCTCTCACTGCAGGGTTCTGCCTCCAGAGCTGGAGAGTCTCCTGCTGCTCCCATGATCCAGCTCAACCCATGATGCAACAATAATTAAAACATTTACTAGTGTTATTGATAGTGTTAGTGCTATTAATGTACCATCGTTTGTCATTATTATTCCTTTAGCTGTAATAATAATTATTACTATTATTATTATTATTATTACTATTATTACTACTACTATTTACACTTTGACTTAGTCTGTGTATGTGCAATGTTGTCTTTCTCCTACCCCATTCCCCCACCCCCCTCTCTTTCTGTCTAAACCCAACCGGTCGAGGCAGATGGCCGCCCACCTTGAGTCCGGTTCTGCTCGAGGTTTCTGCCTCTTAAAAGGAAGTTTTTCCTTGCCACAGTCGCCTAGTGCTTGCTCATGGTGGGATCTGTTGGGTTTTTCTCTGTAAATCTTATAAGATAAAGAGTACGGTCTAGACCTGCTCTATATGTACAGCGTCTCGAGATAACTTCTGTTGTGAATTGGCGCTATATAAATAAAATTTGACTTGACTTGACTTGACTTGCACCTTCGGTTCCCAGGCCCTAATAATCCTAACAGTTACAGTAGGGCCTTCCCACGCTTCGTGCTCAGACCCTAAAAATAGCTGGCAGTTAAGGTTTTGTCATTTAAAGTGAACAGCAAGAAGGAAATGAAATGTGATTAATGTTCACCACCATTAGTCAAATGCCTTTTATTAAAACAATAGTTAGTCTCCCTCTTGTAAGAGTGCATCATTGTCCTGTTAGAGCTATTATGCATATTTGTAGAAGATGAGAATATGGAATCTTATGTGAATCAAATTTTCCCCTCACCCCTAGTTTCTGGGTTGGTTGCCAGTATTTCCTGGGGGAGATATCATGGTAATCAAAAGCAATTAAGCCATACCTACAATTAACTAACCTCTTACATAATATCAAACATTTTTTCTCAAACTTTGTACATTTAGTATCAAATATTCAATGTTATCAATAAATACTGATATTTGAGGCCATATTTTCAAAGGCTTTATCACTGCAAATACCACAAATTTCAAAAGAAATTGGGTCGCACAAGGGTTTTCAGGGGCAAATATCTCAAAACCTGGGCACATAAATCTAAAATTATCTTACCAGAGGTAAATAGGAAAATGTTTATTTAGTGAACTGATCCATTTTCTCATCAGATGATTACCAAATTCTCGTAATAATAATGGTTAGTTGACTGTGTCATAAGCTAACTTGCTAATATGAATGAAAATGACTGGTGTATCATTAGTTATCATGAGCTCTAACCAAAAACCACAACAAAACTCATGTCTATCTAATTCTGCTGGGACAACAAAGGTGTCCATTTAGAGACACAAGCAGATGTCCTATGTGAGGATGTCCAATTTGACCACCAGGGAGTGCATTATATCATCTGTCAGCCCTTTTTAACTTCAACATGTTTTGAATTCACATTCATCACTAGCAGTCGAGCAAGTGGTATCAGCACAATGAGACAGGTGTTTTCGTGCAGGTATCTCACATCAGTTTTATTCATCAGGGATGACATGGGATAGCTATGCTAATTGCACACATTATTAAAATAAACATGGACCTAGGATGGCCTGTGGGACTGGTCAGGCAGAACCAATCTGCCCCACTGGCTTTCAGTGTGAAACAAACTTAAAAATCGTGCATTCCCAAACAGTTTCAGGTAAGCCAAAAAGTGATGCAATAATACATGTTGCTGTAACAACATAACATGGTGCTATCAAGCAGCTTTAAGCGGATATGTTATTGTTTCTCCCTATAGTTCCAGCTGGATATTCTGTGGCCAACTCATGTGGATCTGCTGTCCATATGGGAAGAAATCCATTATCCTGTTTTATACACAATCACTGCTTTTTTAAATGGCCTTCAGGACTGCATAAAACAATGGTGTACTGTTGACATTCAGCATGACTGTTGATTAGGTTGACATTTGCAGAGTTCAAGGGTTACCCATTTGAATAGCTGTTATTATGGAAGAAAAAAGCACAGGCAAAAGCAAACAGCTTTTTCTTTTTTAACAAATGAAACATAATGACACTGCTTTATGTTTTTCCCAGTGTAAAATAAATTGAGAACTTGACCAGTTTTTTGTAAATTAATATCACTACTCAGTTCTGTTGATTGTTTTATATTCAGATTAAAATAACTGGCTGAGGATTTTGAAAACTGTGAGGAGGAATTTTCCAAAGCAAACAGGATAATGTGTGACATTTACAGAGGCTGTGCAAGAGCAATAACGTTTTACTGCTCTCTCTTTTACTTCAAGGTAAAGGCCAGAATATTATGACATGATCATGAACTGTTCCACATTGCAGTACTGTTGTTTCTTCTGAAGCCAGATATCTCAATGAGAGAGGGAACAGCTGACTCTACTCCAGGGGTTGGTTTTGTTTTTCATGTTTAAAAGCTGGCTTTGTCTACTGGCTTAGCATTGGCTTCCAATATAACAAAGAGAAATGACAACAAAGACTATCAGTGGTCATTCAGCAATGCATCTTTCTGTCAACACAGGGAAATGAAGATGCTGTAGTCAGTCATACCACAAAGGTTAACAGGGTGAAGGAACTTTGAGATAATGTCTGATACTTATGGGCTGTAATGCCCTGACTGTTTTTGCTGCAGTGTGGAAGGCTGAAGACACAGCAAGCCAATTTGGAGCAATGCATAATTTGGATGCTGTGCTCCGTTTCAAGCAATATCCCCTGGAAACCAAAGCTCCCCACTGAGTGCCTGCCGGTAGTCCATGCATATTTCATGAAATCAGACGCTGATTAACTGAATGGGTGCGAATAGTTGCATTCAGCAAAACCAATCACTTAATATAAAAAACATTTTTAGTTAAAATACAGGTGGAATAAAGTTTTAGATAAGACATGACCACACACTCTAAGAGCTCTGTTTTTTAGGCACTGAGAATGAAGACATGTCCATGAATCATGAATTCAAAATAAAAGCCCCCTGTAAATTGCAATTTTGCAATCCAGGAAAAAGAACCAAACGACATTGATTGCATCATGTATAAACTATATCAGCTATACAAGCTAAGACTTTTCCTTTCGGAAACAATATTTTGACACATGGCCCGCAACAAGACAGGACTTAAAGACTATGTAAGATTATGTAAAAATGTAAGAGTCCACTTAACATTACATACATACAAGAAACAAATAGCGACTAATCAAGTGAGACACAACATGCACTGGTGCCCCCTGAAGGTCTGGGGCACTTTAAATGAAAAAATTACAAGTATTTGCATTTCGCTTGGGTGGATCGTAACCAGGTTGTAAATAGAGCTTCAAAATGCAAAAGGATAAATAGAAGCAAGAGACAAAAAATAGATAGTAGGCAATTTATTGAAAACTGCATTTAAACTCAAACAGTGTATCAGTGAATTAGCACATTGGTTTGGTTTAATTGCCTATTAGTTTCACACTCATCTGTTTTCAGAGAAAAAAAACTCTGAAAACCCCAGTATACACCATCAGCCCTGCACCTAACAGCAGAAAGATAAAGTTAGCAAATAGCTGGTGAATTGAACGGAGCATGTAGTGACTGAACAGCCAGATATTTTACCCAGGAGTCTTTGGAAAGCAAACACAGAGTGAAAAGGATGGTGACTATTGACTTATATCCATTGCTCCAAATGAATGTTTCTCTGTATCTGCAGAATGTGTGGCTAAGCAACTTTGACCTTAACTCAGTGGCGGGCCGTGCATTTCACACCTAAGTTCAGTATCTTGCCCAAAGGTACTTTGGCATGCAGACTGGAGGAGCTGGGGATCAAAAAACATATATGAAAATATAATTCAGTAATTGTGACAGTGAGGCCAGCAGATTTTATATATATATATATATATATATATATATATATATATATATATTATATAATTTATTTATTTATTTTTTTGGCTGTTCAACTGTTTAGTTTAACAACACCATACTGACCTTTGTCTGTATGGTGTTGTTGAAGAATTCCCTTCTTGTTTTCCTCGGTTGTCTACAACAAGCTATTAATCTCAATCAGTGCACAGAGGATAAAAGTCTCCAGCATCCTGTTGACTGGCACAGACAGCAGTCAGAGCACATGTCAGCCAGTATCCCCTTCTTTGCACATGCTGCTCAGTCCAAACATACTGTGCTGCCAAATAAGACAGGTCAGCCAGTAACTAAAACAAGCTGACACATTGGCAAACACACACTAGGCATTATGATGCTCGTTTGCCCAATTTGGCAAGTTTTATTCACCCAAATAGATTCAGATTTGGTTTGGTGAGCCAGTGTTTTTAATTAATTTAAGTGGAAAGTTACATTCCTTTTGTACAAAACAACAACCTGGGGGCAAAAATGTGATCATGGTATTAAGCTTTTGTTTATGTGCCCAGGTAGCCCTTTTGATTTAACTGGGGCCTTAGTGTGCAGCACATTCTCAGACAGAAATGAAATATGTGTGTAGAGGCAAATACAGATGGAACACAGCATGTGTTAGGTAGCTGCAGGGTTCACCTGAGTCTTTTAAAGTCTGAGATTTCAGCTCATATTATTCTTATAAAACAGTCCACTGACACTGTGCTTTGCATTTGCTTTTAAAAGGGCTCTGACCCAGTGTTAAGAGAATTAGTGGTGTGGCGCAGGCCCGCTCTGTTCCCGACAGTGCTGGGTTAATGGAGATTCCAGAGCACGACACCACCCATTTCCCTTCTCTCTTTAGAGTTCACGTTTGTCCTTCAAATCACTGTGCTGTATCCCTCAGATAACTTGGGGCACTGAGGCCCATGTGAAGGTCACTCCTCCCCAAGCATATGGAACACTGCACTAGTGACAATATTTTCTATTCACATATCACATAGTCACATATCCTGTAAATCATTAACTACAGAGGATATGACATACATTCAGTGGACTCTGTGTCCTGCAGGAGATAAGAATTTGCAGTTGACCTTATGCCAGATGTTAATTACTACATGCTGCACACATCATAGTTGTTCACACAGAGGCAGATATTGCCGAACTTTTTAGTCTCCCAGTCAATCAGTGATGTGAAAAATGTTCCCAAAACATGCTATTTGTACTTTCAATACACATCACCATCTGAATATAGTTAGTCTGGAAGTAATTTCATGCATTCACTAACCAAAATGATTTAGCCAGTAAATTTACTAAATCAAGAACTTTACAGATATTAAATATCTCCATTATATTTTATATTTTATAGTTTATTTCATCTACCAGTTAAATAATGCCAGTCTTAAACAAACCATAACTCATCATTTGAGACATAAGCAGAAATGTGCATTGCACAATGACCTAACACAGTCCCATTTAAAAAATAACGGTTGTAAAACATAAAACAAAAGACAGGCTGTGCAGACTATTTGCATGATAATCATTTCACCTGCAGCCAGACAGGATACTGGTGACCTGCATGTGAACTGCTCAGCAGATGGAGGTGGTATGTTATATGTTGTGTAATGACTTTAATAAGGTGCCAGCATCATTAGGTGGCATATGTATCCCATCCTGTCTTTCATGTGTTGTTCTAAAAAAAACAAAACAAAACAAACCAAGAATATTCTACCACAAAAGAAGACAATAGCCAGTTTGTTATTTGTATTGCAATGAAGGCCTCAGTATGCTTCAAACTGAGTGCTTGTTGAACTGTAAAATGGCATATGAAACCCTCTCATCCCACACATTTCTGACACTGGAACTAGGACGCATTTTTTCAAGCACTTTTTTCATTCTTCATAAAAACTACTTCCATTGCCCGATTACCACGGACAACACTATGGATAACTTGGAGGAGAGGCTGAAGATGTGTGCTGTCATCCCCATTTGAACGATTTATAGCCCCTCTCCGTTTACCCCATTACATGTCATCATTTCATGCATCTTGAGCTGATCCAATGATCAAATGATTTTTTTTAAAACATGTGTAAAAGGAACCATATATACTTGGCATTTCAAGTGACCAGTTGTTATTTGTTGGCTGACTGTTACCTAGCTAGGTAAACTGCTATTGCTATAACTAAACAGTAGTTATTCTTTTTCTGGCATTTTTTAGCAGTTGACTTAACAGTGTCAGAGTTATTGCTACCATTCTCTGGACTAGAGTGATTTGCTGATTTCAGTTTAGCCTGGGAAAAATCACAATAGTCTGCAGTTAGATTTGTGGCATTGTCAGATACATTACGTCACACAATCAACATTGAGACCTGTCTTACTTGCATTTTTGTGACCACTTGCACTTGTGAATTTGTAATTGCACCGTGGAGCCTAAGCAGCACTATGTCTGCGAGGATCTCCATCAGCAGGCCCAGGATGACTTCAGGATCATTCAGACTTCTAGGATCATCAGCAGTAGGAAGAGCTGGATGTACAGCTACAACCCAGAGATCAAGCAGCAGCAGAAAAGCCTGCAGTCTCCAAGACGTAAGAGGGCGCGTCAGGTAAGTCGTGTATGGCTGCTGTAATAACCTAATGGCAAATGCCCTCTGAATGCTCTTCACCCAAAATTCCTCTGCCAACACTGTGACAATCTCATAAAATAATAAAACTGATACTTTTGAGGTATTTTTCCAACATCCGCTCAAGCTTAATGTGTTTCTGTTGATGGTGATCCTAGTCAACAGAATACAGCTATAATACAGTGTCTGTACTTCCAGAACTTTTTACTTAAGAGACAACATTCATTCCAGATGCTCAAATGACACAAGATAATTATCTTGAAGTACATCTTACACATATATAACATGATCTCACTTACCTCAAGCTCCAGCTGGTTTGGAGAAGACAGTGATAGCAGTCTAAATTCCTAGCCACAACTGGAACTCTGAACACTGTTTCATTTTCCTATAGACTTAAATTTCCTATCATTGAACTGGCACTCACTTTAAGCAACCTTTATACAGATATGTGACGCTACTTATATCCATTTTCCAAGTGCAACCCAAAAATGGCTGAAGAGGTGGTTCCCAAACCATTTTTGGTCCTTTGCCAAACCTCTTTTCAATAAACCATACACGACGGACATCAGTGAGGTTTTTGCCAGATGCTCCCCAGTAACCCCACACATGAAGTCTGATTCCCGAGCCCTCTCCAGCTATTTCAAAGTCTTTTCTGCATCTAACAGTTTTCCCCAGAAATCACATTGGGATTCCACAGATCTCAACCATACGTTATTGAGTCTCACTCATTGTCTTGTAGTGGGGCTAAACCTTATCCTGTAATGCACATGCAAAACCCAAGTTTGTCCACTACATCATGGCAACCCCTCTGTGATCTTACTATCCTACTCTGTGTCATCTGTTCAACTTCAGACAAAACTGCAGTTAACTCCAGGGAGCCATGCTGTCATAACCAAGGCTATTTTCATATGTGAAAAATAAGGCAGCTGGCCCACAGTGAAGAAGATTAAATAAATGACCTACAAGTAGGCCACTGACCCAGCTCTGGACACTCTGAATGTATGTCCTCTCTATTGTTTTACTTTATCTCTCATCTCTAGTTGAGAGCTGGTCTACTCCCCTGGCAGTGGTCTTATCTGCAATCAGAGCCAATATGTTTATCACAGCACTGACCACCACTTCACCCCAGACCCTGACAGCTTCTGGTTAGAACCTTTATATGGGCTGTTGGGTTCGGTCTAGACTGGTAATCAAGTCATTTTGCTCTAACATGATAAGTGAGTCCATTCAAACCTCTAGTATGCTACATTTTATTCCAAACAACACTCAGACTCCTTAGAGTCTTTGAACTCAGATGCTCTAAGCTGCTGTCGGGCCAAATTTACATTGCCCTGCAAAAGAGCCACTTCAAATGATGGAAGGGTGTTGTGAAAGTGAGACACATGACTTGTCTGAAGTTGTAAAGTTACATAGTCTTCCTTCATTTGCCTTTTTTTACTATCACTGTTCTTTAGCACTGACATACCAAGACAAATTCCTTGTATGTGCTAACTTACTTGGCAATAAATCTGATTCTGAAATGTATTAAAATGATTTTGGAAGAATTATTCCCTCACCACATGCGAATGCTGAGACATAGTCACTTGAATGACATGCATCTTTATTTCTCTAGGGAGTGGGGCTCATTGTGGGATCAAACAAGTAATTAAAAACAGGCCTGTATTTTGAAGGAGATTTGGTATTTTATGTGCAATTGAGATAGCCTATGGCCTTGTGTTACGCATGGGCTGCAACTTGCAGAGACAGACAGCAGCATGAGTAATGGTGTGAGCACAAGGCTCTTATTTAGCCCTCCACTGAAGAGGCGCATGCAGGATCCTGAAAAACACAGCAGTACACAGCAGCTTACCCTGGGGTCTGACAACATGGCTCTAAAGGAAATATAAGAGTGTGCAGTAGCACAGTAACACTGGCTATATGAGTATATTCTACAATAAATAAATGCCGTGAAAATAGAGAAATACAGTGGAATAGTATCTTACTTTTCAGGTTGATTACACACATGCACACACACACTTGTCTAAATGTTAGAGTTCAGAGTTCAGCCAGTCCATGGGCCGGCTCTGAATCGTGATTGGATCTCCTCCGGACTCTCTAGCAGGGAAACTTTTCGTACCTCCCCCTCCGCATGCCTGCTAGTCCAAGCAGCGTCGCGATAGTCAAAAGGTTTCCTACTTGCGGCGCTCTGAGGACCGACAGCAGGCGGCTCTCCAGTCCATCAGTCCGTACATGACAAGGTAACACAAACCGGTGTTTTAACACAAATTAACTCGTCGAACTCGTCCTTTTTTAAATCAAGATTTTGCTTGTCTGCTTTAAAACATGAATCCATGGTTGTGGTAAGAACATCATGAGTTAGTCGATACGGATGACTTTTTCCAGCCTAAACTTTTACCGGCGAATTCAACTGTTTTCTCTGGTCTCTCAGGGAAGAGGGACGATTTCTAATGTTGCTAATTGCATACAGGTGTGAAAAACCTGACCAGACTTTTAAAGCTTTTTGTAACATTTGTGTTGTTATTTACGCATCTTACGCATTGTCTACAACATACAAGTGAATTTAAAGCATTATCACTTTCCGTAGGCTAACTGCATCTTCAATATCTCACCATATAGCCTAAACGAATCAGCCAGCATGCATTTCAGAGTGTGTTAGTCACAGAGTGTATGTAAGAAGGGTAGTCTTTCCGTTACAAAAACAGATTTTCTCTCTAAAAAATTCTGCCACAGTTCCTTTTCATTAAATGAACTCTCTCCCTTTTGTCCATGTTGGCAGAGCTGCATGACATCAGGGACTGTTAGACATCAGAGAGTGTGTGTGCAGCAGAGGGAAAGAGAGGAATCCCCCACCCCTTACCAAGCTGCTTAGACTTCTCCATTTTTTTTTTTTTTTTTTTTTTTTTTTTGGAGCCATGCCTTTCCAACTTTCAGTGTCAAATATGGTAGCCACACCTCACTTTCCCTGTCAGAGCTGCAGTGATATTCACTTCTCGGGCTAGAGATAAGCTCAATTTAGTGTTGGACAGCCTTCAGTGCAGGCTGGGGCTAGTTATCCCCCAGCAAGTCTGCAGCAGGAGCTCCAACACTGAGAATTCTTTTTTTTCAATTCCTCTCCCTCTTCTCTGTTTCAATGATTGCATTTTGTGGTTTAGGCTTTGTGGTTAGAGCTTGTGAGGGTTTTTGTCATCAAATACAGTTATTTTACAATTGGCTTTTATATCAATAAGCCTAAGAAATATGTTGCATACATTTATCTTTATCTTACAGAGGGGAAATGATTTGATCTGTATGAATTTATTAATTTACAGTTATTTGTTAATGAGAGGCTGAAACGTGACTTAAAACAAACACAAATCAAGTTATATATCCTCCATAAATGGAACAGTTTAGCCATGTTCACTATTCACAACATTTTCTAAGGCCAAGGTGTCACATTTTTGATGTGTTTTAATGCTTGGTTTTGTATTAGAGAAGTTGTGGTAAAGGTAATACAAGCAGTTTTTAAGATTAGAAACTAATAAGTAAAATGTGTAAACTATTCCCAGTCTGTTAAGGTCATTTCTGGATCCCTCTTCAAGTTTGTGGTTCATGAATCAGATGACAGTGAGATTAACATATGGTTAGAATTACTGATCTTATTAAGAATAGGTTTACTGATCTGTGACAGCAATATTCATAAGAAACTGGTGTCAAATATAGGTGATAGAGCTTTTAGATACTTCATGATAGGTTAGGATACAGGTTGGCAATTGACATTAGATCTGTCCAAAAACATTTTTGCAAAGGGAGTATGTATTAAATTTGAGGTTATGATTTTTATGGTAGATTCTGTTTTTAACAGATTTTATTATTTAATTTATTAATGATGGTGAAATGCACTAATGAACCGACTACAAAATAGAGCTGTGTGAATCCAGTCAGCTTGAATTTTGAGACATAGACATGGAAAAAAGTTAGAACTTAGACAGGCTCCAAGTTTCATCACAGCAGTCTCCGTAATGATTCAAAACATTGTACTGCACCTGATGTTAATGAGGAGTATGTAGTCTTAATATTTAGACAACCATGAGGCTGTAAAAATTGGACTATTGTGAGCTCAACTATGAAACCAGATGTTGGTCTGCTTTCATTTTGAGAAGTAAGCCTCTGTCTGCCTGTCTGTCCCTCTCTCTCTCTTATTTCTTGCAGAGTAGAGATGATTCAGATGGACAGAATGTGCCAGAATCTTTGATGATAAACTAAAGGCCTTGGATTATACCTGATCTCCTTTTGATTGTTGTATGCACACCTGATGCCATGGCCTATCTCATAAGAGCTGAAGTAGCGCTGCTGAGGTGTACATTGCTTTTTCTCTACCTGAGTGTCAGCTTGTGCCAGCCTGACTGCACCAGTGTGGACTGTCCCCTGCTCGACAATTGTATAGAAGAAGTGCTGGAGACTGGGTCCTGTTGCACTTCATGCTTACAAAAAGGATGCACATGTGAGGGTTACCAATACTATGATTGCGTCAATGTTGGATTCAAGAATGGCAAAGTGCCCGAGGGAGATTCTTACTTTGTGGACTACGGCAGCACAGAGTGCTCCTGCCCTGTGGGAGGAGGACGGATTAGCTGCCACTTCATCAGCTGTCCTGATATGTCACCAAACTGCATTGAAGTTTCAGAACCTGCAGATGGTTGTGCGCAGTGTGAACGCATCGGGTGTGTTCATGGTGGGCAAAAATATGAGGCTGGACACTCCTTCCACATTGACCCCTGTTTTGTCTGCCACTGCCCCAATGAAGGGGGGAAGCTGATGTGCTACCCTTTCCCTGACTGTGATCCGAAGAAAATCCATAAACCCATGTTACCTGCACCCACAGAGGAAGACACAGCCAGCAGGCATGACAGTTATCCCTACAGGTTTGACCAACAAGGCCATACAGATCAAATTTCAACACCACACAGAGATGAGAATCTTCCTCTCATTGAATCATTGCCGTTGGATAAGGAGGAGCCTGAAGACTATGACTACAGTCCTACAGACCTTCCAGAGACCTACCCTCAATCTCTGGTCTTCCCCACCCAGTCCTCCTCCTCCAGCAAGTTCATATCTGTGTCTCGAGGCTCTGAAATTCAGAGTTTTGACAAACACAGCAAGCTGGAGCTGAGAGAGCGATATGGAGTGCATGACCATCCCATAGGCAGAGAGGAAGTGACAGAAAATCCCCTGAGAGAAGATCAGGGTACTGTCAAGCCACATATGCAGGAGGACACCACAACTTCTTGGCAGCCCTCACAGGGTCTGACAAGTGCACAAAGTGTCAGTCCACAGACACATTTAGAGAACCCATTGCTTGCACACAGGAGTTTGGGTAGTGTCGTTTTTCCATTACACCAAGGTTTAGGGGATAAAAAACACCCAGACTACCCACATATAACTGAGAATGGAATATATAATCAGAGACGCTCTGAGACTAAGACACATCACCAAAATGCATCAGACAGTATCATACCCAGAGGTTCAGAAACTCAGTTCAATGTTAGTCATCCATTGAGAGGTACAGACAGTCAAACCAATCAACAGAGAAGATCAGATAGAGTGAATTTTCCAGTGTACACTCAGAGAACACCAGAGAGCTCAGTCCATCCCCAGGGCAAGTTCAAATGATCAAAAAAAATTACAGGGTACAGCTCCACCAGACAGTGAGGAAGGTGTGGATGCAGGAGTGAGGGAAGAGGATGAAGAGGAAAAGGAAGAAATAGTAACTTTTCAGAGTGTCACTGAGCCTGAAGGAAAAGATGTACCCTACCTGATGAAGTCATCACAACAGGAGAAAAGCAATGAGCAGTCCAAGAGCAACAACCCAACAAGCAGCTACAAAAAGACCACACCTGAGCACAGTACCAGCTCACCCAGGGGGCGTGAGTACCACACAACACCTACGGTCCATTTTATCAAAACCACGACCACTCAACTGCCAGTAAAGGTCAAGCTGGATGAGAGTCAGCCCAGCAGAAAGCCAGGTCAAAGGTTGTTTAATCTTCACAGTGAAGACGGAGAGAAGGTGAATGAAGAGGGGATGGAGGATAAAGATCAGCCTGTTTTACTCATCAAACCTGATGAAGGTAAGACAAAAGATGTTTAGATGCTTTCACAGCACAGACCATCATGCTCAGTTCAAAAATACTATTCTTTTTATTAATCTATTTTTTGAATAGAGGACAGTGATTTCTATTACAGAATAAACTGACTGACTAGATTTGTTAATGTATTGTCAATTTGTCTGCAAAAACAAAGCAAAATACTTTTATGTTTGGCTTAGATGGAAAAAAATAATTGGAATATCAGAAAAAAAAAGATGTGATAAAAGACTGATTGAAACAGATTTTTCAACTGACTTCTATATTGCAGCACCTGCTTTCTGCCTCTTCAGCTCTGGTAGAATTCATGCTATGTTGACACGCACTGTTACAGGCCTCCACCTAAAGCCCAGAGTGCACAATCCCAACTTTTTATTGCTTATAGATTGATAAATCAGTGAGGCCAAAGTATCAGCACCGATGTTAGCTTATTGCAGATACATTGATCCTGGTGTGTAAGTCAGCTGATAAGGAACAAGAAATTTCAATAGAGATGCTGAAACTAATTCTTTAGTGTCTCTGTCACATAGTGTGTCCACCAGGTTGCACAAACAGATTGAAATTGATTTTTTTTACTTATGTGTTTATGTAAAAAAAAAAAAAATACTGTTGGCCAATATATATGATTTTACAGTCCCAGATATCGACATCGGTGTCAAAGATCCAGTGTTAGTTGGGCTATACTTCTTATTTTAGTCAGTATTTTACTGTTCTGCTTGTATACACTCTTACATATGCTAAACATAAGCTACCAATGTACAATGTACCAATTGTTAAGACAGGGCACTTGTTGCAAATCACCCCATCTCTCACCATAATGGTACCACTATCTTGGGTGGCAATGAAATACCATGGTGTATCAGAGAGCCTTCTCACATTCCCTTGTCTATACAGTACTTCTGTAGAGGTGAATTATGGACATTACAACAGAAACAAATTTTGTCAAAAGGTGATGCATGAGTGAGAATAACAACTAACCCAAATTAATTTAATGGACTATTGACTGATAATTTGGCCAGTGGGAGTCAATCTGTAGCATTTACAACCTTATAAAGATGATCTGGTTAACTTTTTAGTAAACAGTGACCTATTTTAGTTATATTTAGTTTAGTTATATTTCTCTCCCGGTCATGTGATTCACAGATACACAGTTTATAATCTGATACAAAAATGACACAATCTGATCTCAGCAGTAATTAGGATTTGGTATTTTACCTCTTTTAATTGTGCGAAATTATTTCCTGGGCACAAATTGTGGTTGTTTTTCTGAATTTGCTATTTTAAGTTATGCCTGTATGGGCATGTCACTATAAATAAAACAGCAACTCTCAGTAACTTTATCGTCAGTGCACAGTCCATCTTAAATGAGTAGTGAGGTTTGAGGAGCGCTGCATATTTTATGCTACAGTGCCTTTTGAAGACTGCTGTTGCAGTTTAAAAGTTTCAGAGGTTTCAGGAAGGCTTGTATGCAGTAGTTGAAGAGTCACAGTCTGGTGACACAGGAGTATAGCAAGAGGTATTGGCAAAGAGTTTTTGACGGCCACATAATTTCCAAATATCATACAGAATTTAGGTCCGTAAGAATTGCTTCCCCTATTGCTTCCCCTATTTTCACCAGCTACTCGCCAACTTTGTCTTTTGGCACTGGGCAGGTAGTGCACGGTGGGTTTTGACCCTCTATGCACCCCACTTTTTTTTTTTTAATATAAAAGTATTGGTTAGTACAGCTTTAAATCTGTTATTTAGACAATAACTCTTTTTGAACTTTACCAGATTTAATTTTTAAAGTCTAAATGACACACAACCTGTATGTGCTACTGTAGCAATTCATAGATCTTAATTATATTACTTAGCTGTAAGAAATATTTCTGGGTTGCAGTCTAGCATTTAGGACAAAATTGTCCTCACAGAACAATGTTTCCTTTTTCTATTAGTTCTGCATACCAAGCCAAGCCATATGAGTGTATGGAAGGAGAGGAGTCCCTAGGTATTGTATCAGAAACAGAAACATAAATAGTGAGCCCAGAGTTTGCCTGGAGCAGGGAGCCAAATGCTACTTCCGTGGTGGACATCTTCTCACAGCAGTCTCATATGTCTCACTGCCATCACTCAAACTAGTAGTTTTTTGGGAGATAATATTACATTTCCGAGTGGAAATGATTAGTTGATGAATTGATTAAAACAATAACAGAACATGATAGTTGTGAATCTTGATTTGATTCCATTACGATTCAGAGGGCTATGATTATCTATGCATCTTGATGCATCGTTTTTCTTTTTTTTTTTCTCACTATGTGACAAGTTGGTACCAAGTACTTGTAATGACCCATAATAACGTTCATATCACATTCTTCTGTGATTCCCTGACTTCGATTTTGGTCTCGTTGTAGTGTCAGGACTGCTAT